>NC_083736.1:2893172-3196236 GCF_028564815.1 Eubalaena glacialis | reverse complement strand
TCAACGAGATAATAGAATATGGTGATTTTTGAGTGTGGGTTGGTCCGTGTTGGTTTTCAAAGTTCTGGAGTGAGTGGAGAATGACAGTTTATCGATGACGTCCATTAGGATATCACCTGGAGGCTTTTCAATATACAGTTCCCTAGCTCCACTCCACACTTTCTGGACTGAAATATCAAGGAATGATGTGCATGTACCTGAACATGTAACAAACTCCCCAGGTGACGTGAACGCCTGACAGGTTTGGGGAGACAGAAATCTTGGTGTTCATGGATAGAGATGGGGGATGGAAACCCACAGCCTCCAAGTGGGGCAGTTGGTAGAAACACAAGGTGTTGACTCTTGGGGGGGCTTGCCATACTGATAAAGGATTAGGATCTCATAGTTTCAGCCAAGTACAATGGGGATAAGGACTTTCTCTGACCTCAGCGAGGGAATGGACAAGCTGTACGGGCTTGGAAAATCCAGCAGACGAAAGGGAAAAGCTGCTTTGGAAGTGTCTTCTAGAAGGAGATGGCATGTGCTTCTGCCTGTCACCCATAGCTAGAGAAGCTCTTGTCAGTATGGACTTACCCTGAGAGACAAGGGGAGTTATCTGGAACCTTGTCGGGTTTACAATAATGAGGGGTAAGTTAGAAAACCAATAATCAGAGGCTAAACCCCAAAAAGTACCTACCTACTCTCATTTTGTGGAAGACACTGTTCCAGTCTGGGTGTCTTAAATCCGTGGGGAGATAGCAACTGAGGTGTGGAGTTTCTAATACTGTTATTTTAGACCTATAGTGCAGAGTTTCTTTTTTTTTTTTTTTTCTTTTAACTTTATTCATTTATTTATTTTTGGCTGCGTTGGGTCTTCGTTGCTGCACGCGGGCTTTCTCTAGTTGCGGCCAGCTGGGGCTACTCTTTGCTGCGGTGCGCGGGCTTCTCATTGCGGTGGTTTCTCCTGTTGTGGAGCACGGGCTCTAGGCACGCGGGCTTCAGTAGTTGTGGCTCGTGGGCTCTAGAGCGTAGGCTCAGTAGTTGTGGCGCACCAGCTTAGTTGCTCCGGGACACGTGGGATCTTTCCAGACCATGGCAGACTCTTAACCATTGCACCACCAGGGAAGTCCCTAGTGCAGAGTTTCTTATAGAAATGGTGAAATTGGTCAAATGGTGCAATGGTGCATTGTCAAATGGTGCGATGGTGCATTGTCAAAAAAAAAAAAAAAAAACCTCTCCAGAAATAAGCAAGGAAACCAGTATTAGGGATCCTGCTCTTGTGAGGGGGAGGAATAATGATCAGAAAAGGGTTAGGCTACAAAGTTTATTTTGCAGATGACACTGGGTAGCAACAGCAGCTTCCCGATATGTATCAGTCACTTACATCAAAGAGCCAAAGCATCAGTTATAGCCTTGGTTATGAAAGACTACATATAAATAAAGACTTTGATTTGAAGGAAATAACCTAGCACCCCGCCAAGATAAATAACCCTAAAATTTTACCATGAAGCACTACCAGCAAAAAAAAAAAAAAAAAAAAAAAAAATGATGCCAATGCATTACTTTCCATCTCTTCCAGTTATAAAAGCATCCCTATTAAAATATTGCATCTTTGTCACATGAAGGACATTCTTTGAAGTGTTTATAGCTATCATAGAACTATATTGACTTGTTCTGTTGTCAATTGTGCTATGGATGGTATTACAGTTGAGCAATGCAATCAACTGTAATTTTATTAAAAATAGATTTTTCTCTTTATAGTTTTTAAAGAGACCCAATTTCCTTTTCATTTGCAGAAAAAAAATCTAGTACCTTGTAAGTCTTTATACTAAAATATGGAAGAATGGTCTCTGAAACAACAGCCAGTGAGAAAGTACATTCAATTGATTAATCCATTTAATCATCAATGAATTCAATTGGGAAAAAAGAGGAACATATTAATAGGTCCAACTCATGTTGTCAGGCTCTCATCTGTGAGCTTCAGTGGTAAATCACATCAACTCTGGCTAAGCTTTTTGTTTTGTTTGTTTCAAGTAAAAATATTTAAGGAGGTAGAATCATCACCCTGTAATGTGTATTTTACAGAGAAATCATATATTGGACAATGCTTGTAGTTATCTAAAAATAGGGGAATGTCCCAGGAATTCACAACCATGGCAGAGGGTTTGGTTGAGGATAACTGTGAAGGAATCGGGTAAAACAGAAGTGAAAAAATAATCACCTGGTAAGTGGGTTGGTATTAAAAAGGTGAAATGATTATTGATAAGTTATTTGACTCTTCCAGAACCTTAATTGGAAAAGAGATAAATTGTCCTTTAAAACTGAATTTAACAAAAACTCTAGCAAGTAACATGCACACATCTATTTTTACCTACACACACATTGAAAATATACACGTGTGTATATTTATTTGTATATGCATGTGTGTTGATTTATACCATAAATATATGTGTATATATATATATATATTAGAAATCTGTCTGCCTCTCTCACAGAGAAATTTTTATATTATATAAAAAAATATATGTGTGTGTGTATAATATATATACTCAGAGAGATAGAGAATGATATATATATGTATTTTATATATATATATATATATATATATATATATATTTAGAGAGTGTGAGAGAGAAACAGAGGGAGGTAGAAAGAGAGCGAGTTATATATTTCTACATATAGAGAGAGATCCAAAGGGATTTGGTTTATACAATTAGCCATAGTTTTAAAAGAGGATAACTAAAATGATATCAGCATAAAAGCAACAGAATAATCAGAATAATCTTTCACTGCAATAATTTGTTATGGAATATAGATGTTTTTAGTTCTGTTGCAGCTAATGCAAAAATGGAACTGTGTAGGAATATGTATTTTTTATTGTCCGATGAAGAAAACATATCATTTTCTCAGAAGAAATTCATTTTCTCTGGTACTTCATTAAATGATAAATAAATTGCATGCTCTAAATTTTGGAGCTCTGGTAGAAAAGTCATGTAAAAAAAATTAAGGTGTCTGAGTTCAGCCCCCAAATAAATGTCCCATGGATAACGTACAGAACGTATCTCACTCAGCTGCAGTAAGAGGGATTCTGGGGAGTCTGTTTCTAAAAGAAAGCAGAGTTGGCCACAAGTTCCAGTGCTGTCGAATAATGGAGACCAAAACATACCACCTGTGCAAAGGAACGGGAGCCGTGCTCCTTGTGTGAAATCAGGGACTCAGGAGTTACTCTTAGGAAGCAGGAGAGCAAAGGAACACAGAGCAAACAGAATCCTCAGACATCTCCATCCAACCACTCTTCATGCTCAAGACCCTGGGGACTGGCTTCATCTTAGAGATGCTACAGTAGGAACAAGGGTTTTCCCCTGTGACCTGCAGCCAGTGCACGTATGGAGGCTGCTGTGGGCAGATTTTGGCAATGAGCAATGCTGAGGTGTGTGGTGTCAACCAAGATGAGAGGCTACATACACAAGAGCAATGTGCACAGCATAAATCCTATGACACCGTGGCAACTGCTCATACAGCTTGTATGTCTTGAAAGCTGACACGGAGATTAATGATTTAAAAGGCTGTTGTGCTATTTATTTATGAAAAAAAGATTTTTTTTTTTTTTTTTTGCAAAAGCCCAAGCCTGAAAAGAATGGCAGCTAATCCATTTGGCAGGTTCCCAATTGGTTTCTTTGAAAATGTTCTCTGAAATACCAAAACGATTCATTTTGTTGAATGTCCAGGTGATGTGCTGGGAAGAATAGAAATCATACTAAAAACAAAACCTTCCTAATTTCCCATTTCCATTGCAGAAATATTTAATTTTCTCTTTTATTAACAGTGAATTATAAAACAGAAAGGCATAAATGCAGAAAAAATTTTAGAACACATAAAATGGCAAAAACTGTGTGCACAGCGTGATAACAATAGCAAATGTTGTAGTTAATCCTCTCTTACTATTATAAAAAGAAAGGCATAATGAAGAAAAATGTTATAACTCATAAAATGGTAGACATTATTGTTTGTGCAAAAGATGATTTGCATCAGAAAAATAACTTAATACACACTATGGTGGTGGGGGAATTTCATGTGAAAATTACCATCAAATTCATTGCCATCAAAATGAGGTTGAATAGGACTTCCCTGGTGGCGCACTGGTTGGGAATCCTCCTGCCAATGCATGGGACGCAGGTTCGAGCCCTGGTCCAGGAAGATCCCACATGCCACGGAGCAACTAAGCCCATGAGCCACAACTACTGAGCCCACGTACCACAACTACTGAAGCCCGTGCACCTAGAGCCCATGCTCCACAACAAGAGAAGCCACCACAATGAGAAGCCTGTGCACCTCAACAAAGAGTAGCCCCTGCTCACCGCAACTAGAGGGAACCCATGCGCAGCAACGAAGACCCAACGCAGCCAAAAAATAAATAAATAAATAAACTAGTTAATTAATTACTTTTTTTAAAAAAAGAGGTTGAATGTATAGCCTGAAGAAACTTAGAAGTTTGAGTAATGAAAATATTTGCCATGCAGTGAATCTTCATGAAATCAAAAGGGTGGACACTATCTCTAAAATTAAACTATTTGACCATTTCTCCTAATTCATTTAGTCTAGAAATCAGGAGGACAATGCAGTGAAGTGGTACCAAAATAACAGTTATCCAGGAGGAAGGTTCTAGGCGTGGGTGCATATGTGTCCACATGTATGGATCCTCTCATGGACCCATGGTGCTCTTCCTGGACCTACAGCTCTCCCAGGAAGCAGCAGGATCACGCTATTGACCATCACACTGCATTATCCACCCAGAAGTACAACGTTCATCTTTTAAGTCCTCTCCCACAGCAAAGTTGATCATTTCATTCTGGTTTTGAAACAGTGAAAAGTTGGAAGCAATCTAATGTATGCACCTAAATGTAGAGAGGAATGGGTAAATAAACTGCAGTTTATTCACAAAATGGAATAATATACACCATTAACAGCAAGCTAGGTTTACCTTTGCCAAACAGAATAAATCTCAGAGGCATAGGTTCGAGTCAAAAAGAAAAAGAAAAAAGAAAGAAAATAATAAGTAATTAACAACAAGGTCCTACTGTAGAGCAGAGAGAACTCTATTCAATATCCTGTGATAAACCACAATGCAAAAGAATATGAAAAAGAATGTGTATATATATGTATAACTGAGTCACTTTGCTCTACAGCAGAAATTAACACAACATTGTAAATCAACTAGACTTCAGTAAAATAAATTTCTAAGACATAAGTAAACTGTCTTAAGACATGAGTAAAATGTGCGTGCTCAAGCTTAGCAAAAATACATGCAAATATATGGAGAGGATGATATATTTTGTGTCCAGTTTGAAATCAAATAAATTTCCTGTAAGATACCTAAATGTAAAATGTTTAAAAATATAGATGGAAAGAATGTACATCAACATTAGGAGATTGGTAATATGTGGTGGGGACAGGGAGTGGGAAATTTGGAGGATTTATTTTAAAAATTGACACGAAGCATAAAATTATTACACAGTTTTTATTTGTCTGAACATTTAATGTTGGAAATATTTTCTTGATCAGCTAAGATTATATCCAGTACGTGCAAGATCTCTGGGGAGAAAGATCAAAATATTGTTTAAAATTTGTAGAACAAAAATAAATGAAGTATGAATACATGTAGATGAGAAAACTCCATACTGTTAAAAATGCAAGATGTTCATTAAGCTGAATTCAATATGATCCCAAAGAAAGTACCCATCTTTTTGGTAGAAATTGACAAGCTGTTCTAAAATTTGTGAGGACAAGTGAGGTGCAGTCATACCCAAGGAAAATTTGAAACTGAGGAATGAGTAGATGAAACTGAAACTTCCATAAAGATATATATATATATATATATATATTTTTTTTTTTTTAGCAGTTCTAATAGTATGGTGTTGTCAAGAAATAAGTAAACACATTAGTTTACTTACTAAAAAGATTAAATGATGTGATGAAATTAAATTCGTAGAACAAAAGGTCAACTATGTCCATGTGATTCCTATTGTCACAGTATGTCCATTGTCACTGAGAACATCTTAGAACAAAAGTATGGGTTTTTAATTTGCATAAGAAATTACCACACGTCCAGCGACAAAAAGTAACACCCGTTTGTCAGCTCACAGCTTCTGTGGGTCAGGAGTCCAGACACAGCACAGCTGAGTTCTCTGCAAGGCTGCAGTGAAGGTTGCTTCTAGGACTGCATTCTCATCTGAAAGCTTGGCTGGGGATGGACCCATGCCCAAGCTCACCTAGGCTGTTGTCAGAGTTCATATCCTTGTAGTTGTAAGACTCGGGCATTCTCATCTGAAAGCTTGGCTGGGGATGGGCCCACGTCCAAGCTCACATAGGCTGTTGTCAGAATTCGTGTCCTTGCAGTTGTAAGACTCGGGCATTCTCATCTGAAAGCTTGGCTGGGGATGGGCCCACATCCAAGCTCACATAGCCTGCTGTCAGAATTCATGTCCTTGTAGTTGTAAGACGGGAGGGATGGGAGGGATTGGGAGGGATTGGCTTCCAAGATGGGAGGGATTGGCGTCCAAGCTCACTTAGGTTGTTATCAGAATTCACAATATAGGACCTTGCTTCTTCAAAGAGAGAAGGGTCCAGAGTGAAGTCTTATGTAAAGAAACATCATCACAAAAGGCATATCCCATCACAGTTGCCATAGAAGGTGACCTAATCAAGGGAGGTGATCTCACCATGTCGGTTATATTCCATTGGCTAGACCAAGTCATCGTTCTCACTCA
The DNA here is from genome assembly GCF_028564815.1 of Eubalaena glacialis. Classification (NCBI taxonomy): domain Eukaryota; kingdom Metazoa; phylum Chordata; class Mammalia; order Artiodactyla; family Balaenidae; genus Eubalaena; species Eubalaena glacialis. The sequence goes on along the minus strand of NC_083736.1, from coordinate 3,189,490 downwards.
CACACAAGGGGACGGTGTGACCACCAGGAGGTGGGGTCCTGTGGACCACCCTACAGTTTCTCCATCACAAATAGTTAGTTCCCAGTGACCTATCACATTTTTAAATTTTAAAAACAACTGTATAGACTGGGAAGCCATCCCAAGTGATTTTTTAAAATGTTTATTTTGAATATGAAATATGTTTTATAGTTATTTTATAGATTATTTTGACCCAATGGTGAAAATATATTGATCTTTATTTTATACATTATTTATGCAATGTGTTATTTTTATAAATGGGAAGGCATTAAAAAATCCCATCTTTCCAGATGTTGTCAAAATTCTACACACAAATAATTACTGTGGATTATAGCCACCTGTATGTCCTAATTGTGAGAAGAGCATAATATGGTGCTAATACATTCTCTCTCAATGAAGATGTTTAGAGACATATTGTTTCTATCTTGGTTGGAGAAAAGTCAATACTCTAAAAGAATTGCCAGCAAATATTAAAAATCATCATTGACCATAATCTTAACTCAAAGGGTTTATGGCCACAGTATTTATAATGTGACCGAAGAATTCATGAGTAGGGACAAAACTCTATCATATAATTAGGGAAATGACTCCAAAAGGTCATATGATGTTCATGAAGATAAAGCAGCTGCTTTGGAAACGGAGTTAGATCATTCTATGGACAACAAAAACAGTCTTCCCATATCGGACAAGAACGGCGCCATGTCACCATAATCCTTCCCCGCCTTTGCTCGGTGATAAAGTCCTAGACGGTGAAACCAGCTTGGTTTCGAAAGCTATTGCCCCCCTTTTTGCTACATCAGCCAGCACTGAAACGCCAAATCATCGTGCAGACCCGTTTTCATGGCACTCTCTTCGATGCCCCCGCCTGTGGCATTTCTGTGCACATAACAATTAAGCATTTTAAAGGGAGCAGGAAGAGGGCAGCTTCGTAAAAATGGCAAACGGAGCGAAGTAAGGGAAGCACAGTGTTGCTGTAGGGCTGCCGTCTTCTTTTTATGAGCCCAGGCGCAGGAAATCCTGTAACACTCGCGTGTGCCTTTTCTTCTTAACGCGTTCGTTGCCGCCTTTAGCTCTTGGCTATAGAAATTAAAAGATTCCCCACATAATCACTTCATGTCCCTCCCTCCTCTCTCTGTCTCTTGTTTGGCTTCATTTAGAGGCTTCCAACAGACCTCATGTTTTGACTTTATGCCCCGTCACTGTACAGAAACGAATGAAGCGTATGAGTTACTCTGAAAACATTGCTGTCATTGGAGACACAGCCAGGTGTCATCCAAAACTGCAGCACGGAGCTAATTTCTGTTACTCTTTCGAATGCACGTGGCAGTTTGAAAAACCGAAGCGCTCCTAATGGTCATTGGAGCCGTAGGTGATGTATTTGAAATGGACCTCGTGTTGCTGCTCTGCTTGGTCATTAGCTGGGCGACTAGGCAGCTTATTTAATAATGCATTATTTTTGGAACGTACAGTGCATGCTCGGGCTTAGAAAGCTGGAGATTCATCTGAAGGAGTGCGTACAGCGGGAATCTGGGGCATCACAGAATGCATATATTCAGCCACTCTGTGAATATCCAAATTTGCATGGCCCACTCTGCAAGCCACTAAGAGGCAGGAACACTGAATGTGACGATTTAGCCCAGGAAAATCATCTTTGGAGGATCCTCTTGAAAATCAACTCCATGAGTTCGTTGATTTACGGGCATTTGTAAGAGATTCGGCGCACGCATCATTTTCTTATTCTTAATATTTTCCATGCATCTGGAGGTCTTCACAATGACCCTCTGATTGCCAGGCTCTTAGGCCAGAAGAACGCTTTGTAGGTATTGTGATGTCAGGTGTATGTCTGTAAAACCACCAAGGCGAGCCTGAATTACTCATGGCAGGAGTGGACAGCTAGACCATCACAGGATTGAAAACGAATGGATCAACCTGTGTAAAGATGGGAGAAATCTTCCTCAAAGACATGAGTGTACCTGGACCTGCCCTCACACCTCCACAACAGTCTTTACAAGCCGTTTTTAAAAATCAATTAATTGAAAACTTTTAAAAAGTTTTTAACTTTTTTAAGTTGAAGGATAGTTGATTTGCAATATTGTGTTAGTTTCAGGTGCACAGCAAAGTGATTCAGTTATTTCGATTATTTTCCATTATAGGTTATTACAAGATGTTGAATATCGTTTCCTATGCTATGTAGTAGGTCCTTGTTTATTTTCTGTATGGTCGTGTACATCTGTTAATCCCCTGCTTCCAATTTATCCCTCCCCACCTTCCCCTTTGGTAACCATAAGTCTGTTCTCTATGTCTGTGAGTCTATTTCTGTTTTGTAAATAAGTTCATTTGTGTCATTTTTAAATTTTTTATTTTATTTATTTATTTTTTTGGCTGTGTTGGGTCTTCGTTGCTGCGCGCGGGCTTTCTCTAGTTGTGGCGAGCGGGGGCTACTCTTCATTGCGGTGCGCGGGCTTCTCATTGCGGTGGCTTCTCTTGTTGCGGAGTACGGGCTCTAGGCTCGCGGGCTTCAGTAGTTGCGGCACGCGGGCTCAGTAGTTGCGGCACGCGAACCCTAGAGCGTGTGGGCTTCTGTAGTTGCGGCGCATGGGCTCAGTAGTTGTGGCTCGCGGGCTCTAGAGCGCAGGCTCAGTAGTTGTGGCGCACAGGCTTAGTTGCTCTGCGCCATGTGGGATCTTTCCAGACCAGGGCTCGAACCCATGTCCCCTGCATTGGCAGGTGGATTCTTAACCACTGCACCACCAAGAAAATCCAGTATCATTTTTTTAGATTCCACATATTAGTGATATCATACGGTATTTGTCTTTCTGTCTGACTTCACTTAGTATGATCATCTCTAGGTCTGTCCATGTTGCTGCAAATGGCATTGTTTCATTCCTTTTTATGGCTGAGTCATATTCCATTGTATATATGTACCACGTCTTCTTTATCCATTCCTCTGTTGACGGACATTTAGGTTGTTTCCATGTCCTGGCTATTGTAAACAGTGCTGCTACAAACATTGGGGTGCATCTCACAAGCCTTCTTGATACCTGTGTCCATCATCCTTTGTCATAGGTTGAATTGTTACCCCCCCCCATGATTGTAACCCCTAGTTGCTCAGAATGTGACCTTATTTGGAAACAGGGTCATTGAAGGTACAATTAGCGAACTGGAGGTGAGGTTATTGTGGAGTAGGGTGGAACCTTAATCCAGTATGACTGCTGTCCTTATTAAAAGGGGACGTTTGGACCTGGGGACATGGACACAGGAGGAACCAATGTGATGATTGGACTAATACTGCCATAGACTCAGGAACCACCACCAGAACCTAGGAGAGAGACCTACAACAGACCCTCCCCTGGGTGGACTTCAGAAGGAGGGCAGCCCTGCTGGCATAGCTTCATCTCAGATCTCTGGTTCCAGAACTGGAAGAGAACACATTTCTGTGCTGTAAGCCACTTGGTTTGTGATGCTTTGTTGTGGCAGCCCTACGAAATAAATCCAGGTCTTTTTGGTGCAATGAATAGAATTCACATTGAATGCCTTAGGCAGGAAAGGATTTTCTTACTAAAAAATAGAAAGTTCAAAGAATCGCCAGAGAGTCCGATTTGATGGCTTATGCAGCCTGGAACAAAATCCAACCACGTATGGGAGATTCTACAAAGTGAACAATGGGCTGCCTGCCACCCTGACCATTGGAAAGAACTGCCACCTATCCTGCTCCAGGACAACTGGACACCTTCCCAGGAAGGGGCGGAGTCCAATTTCCCTGCCACCAAGCCACTTACCTCTGAAACCACTCATTGTAAACTAGGTCACCTGGTCTACACCTGATGTCCAGGGGAGTCTGGCATATTGGCTGGATAGCACCTTGGGAATCAACACAAACTTGGAGAAATTCAAAATCTGAGTGGAAGGTTTAAGTTGGGAAATCAAAGAGGACAGAGGTTTATAGAAGTGGTTGAAATTTCAACCATTATGGACATTTTGTGATCAGTTCGTCTTTTTATCTTAACTCAGAAAACAAGTGCTGTGGTGCCATCTTTGTTCTAGCCACCAGGAATCCAAAATGAACAGGACACATTTATTCCTGTTTCTTATGGAGCTTGTCTTCCAATAAGGGGAATCATTTGAAAGCCACATTTTTTACAATATTATAAACCATTTTTGAAGTAGAGTTGATGTACAATATTATGCAAGTTACAGGTATACAATATAGTAATTCACAATTTTTAAATGTTATATTCTATTAATAGGTATTATAAAATATTGGCTATGTGCCCTGTGTTGTACAATATATCCTTGTAGCTTATTTATCTTACACATGATAGTTTGTACCTCTTAATCCCCTACCCCTATGTTACCCCTCCACACTTCCCTCTCTGCCACAGGTAACTGCTAGTATGTTCTCTATATCTGAGTCTGTTTCTGTTTTGTGACATTCACAAGTTTGTGGTATATTTTAGATTCCACATATAAGTGATATGAAACAGTGTTTGTCTTTGTCTGGCTTATTTCACTTAGCACAATGCCCTCCAAGTCCATCCATGTTGCTGCCAATGGCAGGATTTCATTCTTTTTTATGGTTGAGTAACATTCCATTGTGTATATGTACCACATCTTCTTTATCCCTTCATCTGTCAATAGACATTTAGGTTGCTTCCATGTCTTGTGAAAGCCAGATTTTTAAAACATAATTAATTGTTGGTTATGATTGGTGTCTTGAAGGATTAAATACAACTAAAGACCACCAGGTAGAGTTGTGTAGGGTTTTTACCTGCAGCAAAGCACTTAGCCCAGGGGTAAAGGAAGAATGAAATCAGCTTCTGCCCTGCAAGCCCTTCCCTGGGGCGTGGGCTGTGTCTGCCCAGAGCAATGTGGTCTGTTTGCTAATGAGTGCTGTGCTGTTTCTGGGCCAGTGTGGGTCTCTGTGGGTAGGGTGTGCTGAGGGTATACAGGCAGAGATAATGCTATTTACACTGCGGGTCAAAGGATAAAGAGTTCCTCCCTGACATTTTCTCTGCATCCTGTATTGATACGTACGGATCTTGTGATGGTGACCACGATGTACGTTCTCATATATAGCATCTGGCATCTCTTTGTCAATCATTCTCTCTTACCACATTTCAGCTACTTATATAGATTTGTTGTCCTAATGCATTTTATGATTATTTAATCCAATTTAGATAAAAATCCCAATGGATTAGAGTTGGATGGAGTCACACACAACTAATAATTTTCAGTTTTGGTTTGTCCATCAGAAGTTACCTTTTACCGCATAATATACTATTCACAATTGGTAATAAAAATATTGTTTTCTCGCTATCAGTCATTACTATTTTTCTATATTCACTTTAATCGCAGGACTAGAAAAATGTTATTTTTTTTAAAGACAATTATTTGTATCCAGCTAGTTTTCCTAAGTCTAATATGAACTCTAGTATTTCTTTTTTTATGGAGTGCGTCAGCATTTTCCACGTATATGGTATATCACCAGGAAAGAAAAAAATAACTGCATCTCCTCATTTACAATGTCCATACCACCAATCTGTTCTTGTTTTACTCTTTGCTAAAATTTCTAAGGCCATGTTAAATGATAATGGTGGCAGTAGGCATCATCTTCTAGTTTATTCTCTTCATTAAAATCGGTTTTCATGCTTTTGCCGTTGAAAATATTCGCTGTGGATGTGTGAGGGGTGCCTGTGCCTTGTTGCTCACAGCTGTTTTTATTTACATCATCCCTTCCTTTTCTCCCACATAGCTGCTTTACCTAAAATATAAGAACTGGGCTCTCTCAAGGTGAGGGCACTCAGCCCTTTGGACACACGTTAGTTAAGAGTTTACGTAAAAACTTTTCAAGAGGCATCTACCTGTGGAAAAATGGTAATGGGAGCCGAGTAGAAACAGTGTACAGATTAAGGAATTGAGTCTGCATTGTGTACAACATCAACACAATTATAAGCAATGCCTACTGCTGGCTTTTGTGGGTCGGTTGACATTTTGTTGGTTCAGCAGCCCATTTCTTGAGGGGCCCATTTCGGGTTCCTTCCTCCAATTTAAGCAAGTCCTGGAAATGGGGTTTGTTTGTGTAACTGACAAACAGGGATCAAATTAGGTCAATCTGGGTTGACACAGTTTGCAACAGTAATTGGTTTCTTTAATTGGCTGCTGTAAACCAGGATGGAATCTGCTCACATTATTCTGTCACTCTTCAGGAGGGGGTTTTGTCTCTGGGGAACATGAATAATTACAATGACCCCATCCACAGATATGCTCCCAACCGCAATCAAACAGTTCCATGAAATTTTCCTTAATACTCTTTATACATTCATTAGTCACAGATGCTTGTCTTCAGTTTCAAAACAAAGAAATGAACTACATCTTTCTTTCTTTCTTTCCTTCCTTCCTTCCTTCCTTCCTTCCTCCTTCCTTCCTTCCTTCCTTCCTTCCTTTCTTTCTTTCCTCTCTCTCTCTCCCCCTCTCCCCCTCCCTCCCTTCCTTCCTTCATTTCTTTCTTTCTTTTCGTCTGTGTCAGGTCTTAGTTGTGAGACGCGGGCTCTTAATTATGGTGCATGGACTTCTCTCTAGTTGTGGCACGCAGGCTTAGTTGCCCCGTGGCATGTGGGATCTTAGTTCCTCAACCAGAGACAGAACCCAGGTCCCCTTCATTGGAAGGCGGATTCTTTACCACTGGACTACCAGGGAAGTCCCTGAACTACATCTTTCTAAAGAAAGAACTATAAGTCTACACTTTTGTCTTGTGTTCTCTAAAAGCAAGTGCATAGCACTTTTAACCACACTCTTACTGTATATATATTGCATCATAGTTAAATGATATTGATAATAATAGTGTTTATGTGTACAATTTCTTCTGCTTTTTTTTTTTTGAAAGCAGATCTTACCAAATGTTTTCAACACAACCTTTCTACTCATTGCCATTGTGAAGTTTAGGTGGACAATTTTCTTTCTTTTTTTTTTTTTTTGACAATTTTCAAAACATCATCAGAGTTATAATTTTTTAAGCTATTTGTGAAACACTGAATGAAGTCCTTCGCATATACCCTATCACTAGCTTCACTGTGCATATGAGAAAATTGGGGTTTTTAGCATTAAAGGAACTAGACAGACTTTACAGCTGTATGTGGTAGACGGAAGTGAAACACATTATCTGCCCAACACATGCTGGATTTCTCAACCACTGGTCAGTACTTCCCCCAGGCCAACAAGGCCATCAGCCCAGAAGTGTGACTTATTTACTTAATATATCAAAAGTGGTACCTGATTCATTATGTCTGGAACCACAAATGTCTCCCCCTTATATTAAAGTACCTCATACTTAAGTGTTAAAGATGAAGGTAAGGTTCTTATACTCGCATGTATTTCAGTAATAAATCCCTCCATCAGGTAGGAGTAAAATGACTGCTTTATGGTTTTCTGCAAGCACTGTAATCTGTTCAGTTAGTTCTTATTTGTATTAATGAGAGAAGGAATAGGTCATGGAATACTACCTTTGCAGTGTTTTATGGTTGGATAGAAAAATTATCAAGGGTGCTGTAGTCAACGGCATACGTGTCTTCACATTGTAGGGTTTTATAGAGATTGTTTCCCAAAAGGTAAAAAAAAAAATCCTTCTAAGATCTGTTCACTCTCCTATGACGTATGGGGCCCGGATGTACATGGCGGCTGTGTTGCATCTAATAATCTTATAGCACAGTGGTTTCATCCCTGGGCTTTTGGTTTCATAAATTGGCTTCATCAAGAGACCTTTGTTGCTTCATGGAGGCCGTCCGTGGGACCCAGTAATCTCTGTTTTTGTAAGCTCTCATGGGTTCTGATGAATGGCTGGCTAAAATTTGAGAACCTCTGCCTTTCATGGATGTGTAAAAGGTTATCATGTGCAGGGCTTAGGAAAAGGCTCCCATTTTACATTTCTATTTCTCAGATCTCAGATGTGTTTTCTGGTTGCCAGGGTGAAAATGTAAAAGACCTTTTCAGGAAGTGGCTTGAATAGATGTTCCTGGCTGATGCCCCTGTAGCGAAAGACAGATGAACAAGAGAAAAATAAACAAGTTTATTCACATGTCTACCCAGGGAAAAATGAGTAACTCCCCAAGGTGGCTTAGAATTCCAGTTTATGTAGCATCTTCTACAAAGAACAAAAACTTTTGGAGAAAAGGCAGGACAACGGCAAGTGGTTTTAGGCTTCCAAGGTCAAGGTAAACTAACGGTAGATAAAGTGTAATTAGTAAAGTCTGTTATATAGATTCCTTTGGTGCCACCTCCAGCCAATAGGGTCTAAAGTTGACGTCCTACTTTTAGGTAATAGGGGGAGGGCAGGAAGTTTTTCTTGTGTCTGCTCCTTAGTTGTCTTCAGCTCAGAATAATCCTTACTCCAAAGGGGCATATTTTGGAATGACTTATGCTACATTCCACCGCGAGCAAAACAACTTCTCCTGTTTTTGTGCCCTTTGGAAATTGACACTCACTGTTTGAAGGATGGAGGTTGTATTTTTGCTTACAAACTACTGCATCCCATCTTGTTCAAACATACGTGCTTTCTAAGAAATGACCCAGAGGTAACTGCAGATGAAAGCGTACTTACCACCCACACTTGTGTTTAAAAGGCGATTACATTATTCCACCCAGTACCCTGAACACGTGAGTTGAAGACAAGAGAATGGGCATGTTTGTTTAAACTACTGCATGGATGGCAACTCTAAAAAGCAAACCTGGGGACTTCCCTGGTGGTCCAGTGGTTAGGACTCTGAGCTTCCACTGCGAAGGGCGCAGGTTCCATCCCTGGTCGGGGAACTAAGATCCCGCATGCCGCCCGGTGCAGCCAAAAATTAAAAAGAAAAAAAAAAAAAAAAAAAGCAAACTTGGATCCCTGGTAACATGTAGTACGTCAAGATTTCAAAATTAATGCAACAGCCGTGACTGAGTCATGAGTGTATCCCTCTCGATTTCATAACAGTACATTTTAGATAGGTTCGCATGCATAGACATGGACAGAAAAGGTCAATATTTGTGTTAATCAGTCAAATTGAAATATCATGAAAGAACCCCAAAGTCTGCAGCAGCCACAGCTCGTGTTTTGAAAAATAAGAGGGGAGTAGAGTTTAGGAGATAAATGGCTTGATACCAGCCTGAGCTAATGGCTTGTCATCCCTTTATGGTCGGCAGGCTCCCTCCCACCCCAATGCCTAGACTCTAAGGAAGATAAGACAGACTATACTGATGTCTACCATGGTAGAACGGGGGCGTCCCTCGCTCTCTCTATATATAATATTTGATAATCGTCACTAGTCAAAATTATTGGGCTTCAGTAACTGTTTCTATTTGAATCTAGAAAACATTTAAAAATGAACATATTGGGAATTCCCTGGTGGTCCAGTGGTTAGGGCCCCATGCTTCCACTGCAGGGGGCCCGGGTTCCATCCCTGTTCAGGGAACTAAGATCCCGCATACCGTGCGGTGCAACCAAAACAAAAAACAAAAAAGAAAAGAAAAGAAATAAAAATGAGCATACTATCTAAACACAAATAAACTGACTAGTTTTCTGAAAAATTTAAACGTTGTACGTGCAAAGTTGAGTTAGTTTTTCTGCAATGGTGCCTCCACTGGATCCCATGGGATAATTCATACCATCCCATCAAGGCCAGCCTGATCAATCCCATTGCTTTCTGGCCAATTTAAATACAATGAGATCAGTCTAAACCCAACTTTTTAAATATGTGCTGTGAGTTGAATTGTGTCCCCTTCAAAGATATGTTCAAGTCCTAACCCCTGGAACCCGTGAATCTGGCCTTATGTTGAAACAGAGTCGGGCAGATGCCATCAAATTAAGATGAGCCCATACGGGGTCAGGGTGGGTCCTAGTCCAGTGCCTGGGGTCCTTATAAAAAGAGGGAGATTTGAGCGTGGAAACACAGAGGGAAGCCAGAGGCAGAGACTGGAGTGATGCAGCTCCAAGCCAAGAAACCCCAAGAATTGCCAGCAAACCACCAGGACCTAAGAAAGAGGCATGAAACACTTTCTCCATCACGGCCTCGGGAGAAACCAACCCTGCTCACACCTTGCTCTGTCTTCTGGCCTCAGAGAATAACTTTCTACTGCTTTCAGACCCCTGCATCGTGGTCCTTAGTGACAGCAGCCCTGGGATTCAGTACAGCATCCTATTGGGCTTAACCATCTTTCGACACCAGTGTGGGTCAACTCCTCACCTGTGGGGGGGACATGCTGTGGGCTGTCCCTCCCCTCTGCCCCCCGCCTTCTCCATCTTCCAGTATGAAGAAGGCACAATGGCAGTTTCACTCACAGTTGCTGTCACGAATTTCTTTGTACCATGAACGCGTATTCTGTGACCAGCATCCAAAAGCTGGTTTTCTCGGGGGACACACGTTGGGGTCCTTCTGGAGACATCTCCACGGTATAGCTTGGTGAAAGTTCTGTACCAGTTCTGGGCAACATCCTGTTACTCCAGCACTTCAAGTTTAAGTCACTTTCCCTCTGGGACTCTCTATCACCAATGTATTCCAGAAGACTCAAAATCATGAATGCCTTAATGCCTTTCCTGCTCTCTTGTTTAAGATGGGTAAGCATTTAATGTATTGATTTATAGACAACACTAAGGTGTAATCACAGGTGTTTCCAAAAAGAAAAGAAAAAAGAGTCTATAATTCCACCCACAGTGTAAATAAATGTTGTCTTTTCCCATTCAGCTTCTTGTAACTTTGCCATTTTATATATCTCAGTCGTTAATAGATTAATTGAAACACAGGCATACACGGATACATTTATATGTTCATTTATGAATGAAAAGAACGTTGCCCTTTGATTTTCCCATGTTTATCGACATTTTTTGGATCTTAGAGTAGCCTACAGAGCCACTGAAACAACCCTGAACCATAATGACGGCGAGGGACATGTCTACCTTTTATCTGCATTTTTAATAGATATTTTGATATAGAGCTGACAATACTTATCGTTTCTCATTTTAATTTTAAAAAGGGTTTTAACATTTCATCTGAAATTTTACCAGTGGCTTTATCAGTTTCTAATGTTATAATCCTGTGGGTTTTTTCCTTCCTAGTCTTGTTGGTATAATAGTTTATTTCAATGAACCACCAGTAATTTCCAGTAATATCCTTTCCTTAGACGAGGAATTGTATTGTTTTATCAGTGTATGGTTGAGTGTGACTTTAAAATATGTTCAGAAATATGGATTAATGATTAATCTGTAGCTACTTTATCATTATTAGGTGTGGTAGTCAGGTGTGGTAATAATTTATAATAATTTAATGAAATGAACCAGGGAGCATTTGCTTTAAGTAGAATTAAAATCATCTGTTTCTGTTTGCTCATTTTTGTATATTTAAAGGATCATACAGCATTTACCTTTGATACTCTCTGGTCCTGAAACCCTTTACAATGGAAATCAATAATCACATTTCAAATCTCTTTCAGATAATTGGAAGTTATAATTCTCTACCTACATGTGGGTCAAAACTCTCCTTTATCTATTGCAGTGCTTTCCTAGCCACTGTATACCTTGCCCATTTTTTCCTTATTACTACATCTGTATTATGATAACCTATTTCTCTGGGGTTTTGTTCCCAAGAAACCAGCTTTTGTACTTATACATTATTGCTATTATTTATTATTTTCAATCTAATGATTTCCCATTTTTATCTTAATCAGTTCTACTTGCCTACAGTTTGTTTATTACATGGTCCATTTTATAATTTCTTAAAGTAAATATATTCTTCCTAATATTCAATATTTTTCTTTAATAAAATTCACAGCTATATAATCTGTACTTAGTACATATTTGGCCATATATTTCAGCATTTAGTATAAGATAGACATCTGTGTTTTCCAACTTTGGGCTGAATTTAATGTGATAAATCTGATCAAAGAGTATTTAGGGAAATGTTTCTTAATTTGTGAGCAATTAAGATTTTGGCAATCCTTTATTATTATTTTCTAATTTCATAATTTAAGATTATTTAATAATATTTAATATCAGCAAACATCACATTTTCATTTTATGAAATTTTGATGATCACAGACTTAAGCTTTTTCACAGATATTCTAGGGATATAAAATAAGGATTTATGGAACTTTTTCCTCTTTCTTCATACATATACATGTTGGTCTTATTACCCATAACCCTGCTCAGATTTTGCTCATGTTTTTTCGGATTTAAAATCCAAACACTAAAATTTAATTCCACAAGTTTAGCTTATTAAAATATTTAATTTTGCTCAAAATGTGTACCTGAGGATTCTTTTCATACATGTACATTTATAAATTCTATATTTATCATTACATTTACTCTGTTTCCTGCATGTCCTTTATTATTATATTTTTTGCTTTTATCACTTTCGTTTAGGGATGTTTCTTAGAAATACCATTTTATGAATCCATTTAGGTTATTAATTTTTTTTATATTTGTGATAATTTTATTTTTCTAGAGCCTTTATAATTTCTGACCTGGTCTAATTGGTATTAATCTTTTTTCCCCTAATTTAACAGCTTGTAGTTGGTATTATGCTCTTCTATTGTCTTAGATGGCATTGCCTCTTTTTCTATGCTCATAACCAAAAGAAAAAAACAACGTAATTATTCTTGTCAATAAGGCACTCTCTCTGTATGCTTTTCCCTTTCATTCTCTCCCTGGTACATAATGTAACTTCCTTCCCAAACTTTCTTTACAACTCTGGGTTTTAGACAGTTCGTTCTTTTAATTCCCCTCACCTGTTTTATCTGTTTAGTACATATAGCTGGTCATACCAGGGCTAAAGAGTAACCATTAATTTATTTCAAAATTGGCTTCTGTTCAAAGCCAATAAAAGAACCAAACATAATCCTTATGCTTATATACAAAATAAACCCTTTTTTCTTTAAAAAGAGATTTTCTTTGGTTACAGTTGCATGAGTATTTTAAGAATCTCAATTCATGCTCCCACACTATGAGATTTTTTTAATCTACGCCATAATACATTTACCAGAATTGTATTTCATCTTATCACTTACGCATCTGTTTCAAAAAGTGGGTACTTTCTTGATCTGTGTTTTCAATTTATAGACATATCTAAATATTTACAGAAGCCCGAATCTGTGGTTTTAAATGGGAATTGTAAGAAGTGAGGGGCGTATGAGAGCTGACACAGGATCACCAAGGGTTATACTATTCACTCTTGAGGCAAAGGGTGAAATATTTCAAACTGCAATTCAGATACTGATGACTGTTTAAGGTTTTTTTTAAAAACACCGTGTTATATTTATTCCTAATAGAATCTGAATAGCAGAGCCATCAGAATGAAATAAACCACATATCAAGTGATTGTTCAATGACCTGCAGAAAATGTCAAAGGAAGAGCTGTAAATTCCCTGAAAGTTGGACATTGCCAGGAGAAATCTGGCACCTACTTGGAGATAATTGCAAAAGAAAATACCCCCTGCCATGAGTTAACAGCAATTTTTTTTTTTTTTTTTACAAAAAGCTGAAGTGAACATAATTTGCGGTTTCTGACATGTAATCTCTCTTAAGGACCTAGTGTTTTACAGGTCTACTCATTCCTATCTCATTTACATGTCACGTTAGCCTGGTCCTTGTTACGAATTCCACGCAAGGTGATGTCAGCTCACAGCAATATCCCTGATTTGCTGTCCTGCTTGTTTTAAAGGCACCTCCTAGTGAAATGATGTAAGATGTTCCATTCATTGCTAGCGTGATGTAGCATTGGCAGATGATGCATTTATATCAACCATGTGTCCGTTCTTACTGGACACAATGGGTATTTCAGTTCTAAATTCTCCACATCACATTAAAAAATATCACAACGGGATATTATTTATTGCTGGAAATTAGAAATTATGGGGGGGGAGATAAATTAGACATTGGGGATTAACATATACACACTATATATAAAATACGTATGTAAAATAGGTAAACAACAAGGACCTACTGTACAGCACAGGGAACGGAACTCAATATCTTGTAATACCCAATAATGGAAAAGAATCTGAAAAAATATATATATAAATATAACTGAATCGCTTTGCTGTACACTTTAAACTAACAGAACATTGTAAATTAACTATACTTCAATAAAAATAAATGAAATTTTAAAAAATTATTAAACGTCTGGTCTAGACTTAACCAATATAAGCACTATTTAGGGATTAGTTAGCAGCTGGAATCATGTTGTCTCATATTTTACAAGTATTATCTCTATTATTTTGAAAAGACAAATAAAATTGGAATAAAATGTATATTGGCTGCAAATACAATTTTCCAAGCAGATTATCCTTCTGATTTTTTCCTATAAATCAGTATGTCAATTGCTTCTCCTTAATTAACTAACAGTGAGACTGCTTTTTGATCATAAGTGCAGTTTATTATATCTCTGAGATCCTTTTGTATATTGATCAAACCATCAATTATATCTAGAATCAATCCTTGGTTGCTGGCAAACATCCAGTCTAGACAGGATGAATTATAATGGACTCACCAGATTTGTGGTCAACTTTTTTCTTTATAGTAGTTAAAGTTAAGACATGTAAAATGGAATTCACACATATTTTTCTTAGCCATTGATGCCATGTTATGATAGCATTTCCAACTGAAATAGTTGGGAAGGACTTCTCTGGTGGTGCAGTGGTTAAGAATCCACCTGCCAATGCAGGGGACATGGGTTCGAGCCCTGGTCCGGGAAGATCCCACGGGCCGCGGAGCAACTAAGCCCGTGTGCCACAACTACTGAGCCTGCGCTCTAGAGCCCACGAGCTACAACTACTGAGCCCGTGTGCCACCACTACTGAAGCCCACGCGCCTAGAGCCCGTGCACCGCAACGAAGAGTAGCCCCCACTCGCTGCAACTAGAGAAAGCCCGCATGCAGCAACGAAGACCCAACGCAGCCAAAACTAAATAAAATTTTTTTAAAAATGCACTTTTAAAAATAATAAATAAACAGATAAAATAGTTGGGAAATTGCTCCTTATTCTCACAAAATTCAGCTCTATTAACTTCAGTCACTTTCTCAAGTATGGTGATAATTTTAGAGGCTAAAATAGAATTGCATAATTTATATGAGCTTATATCATTTAAAGTTCCCATAGTACCTAAGTATTCTCGTGTGTGTGTCCGTGTGCGTGTGCACACATGTACTGAATCTTGATGAGTGAATAAGCTGGCAACAGTTCAATGGAATTCAGTCAAATACATTTTGAACACATACTGTACCACGTTGTTCTCTGCAAGTTCTCTGAAAGTGTAAAAAGAAGAAGAATAGAACACTTTCCTCCCAATTTACTGTAATCAGAAAATTATAATAAATAAATGAGCTAAACCCAAGGAGAAGACGATTGCCATGGTGGCAGACAGTTAAAGAATGGTAGAAGCTTAGAGGCTGGGGGGTAGGCGGGTGTGGAGATACCAGGGACACATCACAGTTTCTGTGGGCTAAGGCACTTTTGCCTCTGTGTGCCCCTTCCTCCATAAAAAAGAAGTATTAAAATTATATTTTATGACCACCTTGATATAAAGATGAACTGAGTTCCTGATTGACTGTTACATGAGCCTGGATATTTCTTTCCTGACATGAGATTATTCTTGGGATTTCAATAACTGGAGAGCGATTTATTATCTGAGACAAACTTTTGGTTAAGGGGCAGAGAAGCACCCAGTGCAGGAAAAGAATAGAATTATTTTCCACTTATATCTTACAGATCATACTTGTGCAATGTCACAGCTGCATAAGACAACACTGGGATTCATGAACATGCAAGAGTCACAGGGAAATGAGAGGAAAATCCAATACACAGTTTGGAATAAAAGTTATTATTTTTTAATTAAGCATGGCTTAGGCTATATTTCATAAATGTTTAAACAATTGATTTATTTCAGAGATGTGACATATTTCATATATGTTTAAAGAATTGATTCAGCTCAGTTCCCCATATACTATTTGTAAACAAAAACTGTTTTGATATGTAATCTGATCTTTGCATTTGATACTTAAAGGCAGGTGTCATAATGTACCTTAGTCATGCATCCCAAAAAGAAACACGTACTTAGGAAGATCTTAGGGACAACCCAAGGGAAATCCTTCACTCTCACCTTCACAGCTCAGCTTCACAAACTAGAATCTCATGACTCTCTTCAGCCTTACCTCCAAACTCATGAAAGTAATGCAAGGAATTCCAAGTCACATTCTTTTCTCTTAGCACCCTTTGGTTATTTCCTAATGGCACTGGGTACAAGAGAAATTCCTTCTTGGTCCTTTGCTCACACTATATATGTAGAGTGTTTATTCTAGCCGGTGTGTAGAACTTAGATAAGACACGGGGAGAACAAGCACCCTTACCCATCATAACACCACACCTATTCGACTTGGCGAGGATTCTTCAATAGAGTTGCATTTGCACTAACAGAAATATGGGCAAAATTCTAAAAGAAGTGGATCCTAGGGACTTAGGTGAAATTGAAATCTCTCACTGATGTGGAGGATGCGATTTCTCTCTACAAAAGAAAGGCATTATAAGAATAAAGAATACTTTCAAATGGTCCGTTCCAAAGGAATACATTTTACTTCATTGCTCATCGTAGAGTTCGTGTTATAATAAATATCTCTAAACAATATGCGTTTTTAACAATTGCGGTGTAAGGACTTCTGCTTCCAAACAACTTGAAATAACAGACACCAGATTTTAATTGTAGCCCAAAGAAAAAGAAATATATACATTTCTACCTATCTATATATTTATCTTCTGATACTAAAAAGTAAGTGCTGTGGTAGGGATTAAGAACAAAACATGATAAGGCAGTTGGCTAAGTTGGAAAGTAAATGTATTTGAATAAACATAATTTAGTTGCATATCAGAAACACCCCTGCCTTCCAAGATCATTAGGACCAAGACTAAATTATTGCTAACAAGGAAAAATGTAAATCATATGACAGTGAGTCCAATAAGCTATTTTGGATAAAAAAATTAATTAGACTTTTGAAGAGAAAATTAGTTGTTATGATAATTTCAAAAATAATTACAGTTCCATCTGTGCTAAAATATGCAACGACCTTGCCAATTAGGAATATAAATTTGTTCTTCTGTTCTATTATTTTTTAATTAGAATACGAATTATAAAAGTATTAATATGAAGCTGTAACCAAATTCAGGTTGTGCTACTTAAAAGTTTTGAATTATGGTCAGATATATTTTACAGAAATACCTCTGAAATTCAAAGATGGTTACTCATTAAAGTCACATGAATAAATTACAAGTCAAAAGTAACTATGGTTATGACCCATAATGTGATAAAATGTCCCTTCACATGAGCTTACAGTAATTATGTTGCATCAGTACTCAGGGGCTAACAAAGACTTGCCTTGCCTTGCTATACTATGTTTCCTGCCCCTCTCCATCCAGAAACCTGAAAACTAAAACAAATATGAAGACTGACCACAGAAAAAGTGTGTGTTATTTGTTGCAAAGAATTTTGCTGAGCTTTGGACCAATATGTTTCTTGGTAACTGCTAACTTTTCGGTGCAGAACTATTGCTACTTGATTATACCTGAAAGATTGACAAAGGTTATGGGAAATTTTAGTGTGGAAGTCCAGGAGTCTCCTGCACAACCGAGAATAAGAAAATGAGGAATTCCCTGAGACAATTTAGCTCAGTAAAGAGTGGTGTTTATTTTCTGCATAAGGGCAGAGGATCATCCAATGATGGGATCCTCATGTTTCGTCATCACGTGTGTTTTCTTCTTTAAAAGCGTATAGGAGGTATCATGTGCCTCACACAGATTTAAACCATTTCTGGTTATTTGGTTATCTGGTCACCTCCTTGCTCTCAGCCAGCCATTTGATAGTCCCTGGGGCTGGAAGTCAGCAAACTACATTTCTCAGGTTCCCTGGGGAGCTGTCTTCCTTGTCAAGTCTGTCCCAAAGGGGTCAGAGACCTCTGTATAAGGAAACAGAGCTGTTGGCAGTCTTGTCTAGTAGCTGGCGACTGAGTTTGGACAGGCAGCCTTTCAACAGTTCTCACCAGACACTGCAAACTCTCTTTACCAGTTCCTGAACCACCAGGTCTAAAATCATCATCACTGATAGAGCAAGCGAGGGTTTGGGGCTCCATCCGGGGTAGATAGCATCTTCCCGATCTGTGGGTACCAATCCCTTCTTCACTGTGCTACTGCCGTGCCCTTTCATTTTTCCTGCTGTTCTACTAGCATTTGTATTACCATTGTCTTCTTTTTAACTTTATTTTATTGAAGTAGAGTTGATTTACAATGTTGTGTTAATTACTGCTGTACTGCAAAGTGATGCAGTTATACACATATATATTCTTTTTCCTATTCTTTTCCATTATGGTTTATCATAGGATATTCAGTAGAGTTCCCTGTGCTGTACAGTAGGACCTTGTTGTTTATCCATCCTATATATACCAGTTTGCATCTACTAACCCCAAACTCCCAATCCGTCCCTCCCCCTTGGCAGCCACAAGTCTGTTCTTTATGTCTGTGAGTATGTTTCTGTTTTGTAAGTAAGTTTACTTGTATCATTTTGTTAGATTCCACATATAAGTGATATCATACAATATTTGTCTTTCTCTGTCTGACTTACCTTACTCAGTATGATAACCTCTAGGTCCATCCATGTTGCTGTAAATGGCATTATTTCATTCTTTTTTATGGCTGAGTAGTATTCCATTGTATATATGTACCATGTCTTCCTTATCCATTCCTCTGTTGATGGACATTTAGGTTGCTTCCATGTCTTTTTAAAAAATTAATTAATTAATTAATTTGGTTGCACCGGGTCTTAGTTGCATCAGGCTCCTTAGTTGTGGCATGCAAACTCGTAGTTGTGGCATGCATGTGGGATCTAGTTCCCTGACCAGAGATCGAACCCGGGCCCCCTGCACTGAGAGTGTGGAGTCTTAACCACTGCGCCACCAGGGAAGTCCCTGCTTCCATGTCTTGGCTATTGTGAATAGTGCTGCTATGAACATAGGGGTGCATATATCTTTTTGAATGATAGTTTTCTCTGGATATATGCCCAGGAGTGGCAATCCTATTTTCAGTTTTTTGAGGAACCTCCATACTGTTTTCCATAGTGGCTGCACCAATTTACATTCCCACCAACAGTTCTAATACCATTTTCAAAGCCAAATCCCTATAATAAAATCCTAGTTTGAAATACTTGGCATATGTTCTACTGAATATTTTCCTCTTAGGCCTGGATGCATACAGCACCTCTCTGGAGATCTGCGTTCCTAAAAATGTGAATCAAAGTGGTCAATTTATATGCGTCAAGACAGAAACAAAAGATGGCACATGGGGATATGGGAGAATGGTTTTCCCAAACTGGATTATGTGTTGGAGTAGAACACTCATAATAGAAACGTCCAAGGGGACTCATAGGAATTATAAAGTACAGGGAAGAAACACTGACACAAGTTTTCAGTCCTTTAAGGCTTCAGAGAGCATTTAATATACGTTTACCCTTCTGATAATTTCAGGAGTCCTAAAATAGTAGAAACAAGAAAGTTAATATATATTTTGATCAAAAAAATTTATTGCGGTATTAAAACAAAAAGAACCTTAAGTATACCAAATGCTGCTATTGGGATGACCAGGGAAGGGAAAAAATCAATCCCTGGTTGGACCTAATTTAACTGAAGGATCAATATCTATGCATCTATCCATACAGATACGGATGAGAAGAATGTCAGTGGAAAATATAATAGCGGTTTTGACAGAAAAGACTTATTAGAATTAAAATGATTTAACATAATTTAACAGAATCATTCAGTAGGAAGAGAGAGCAGTTCTGAACTTGCCTGTCCTAACTTACAGTGTCAAGATAAATAAAACAAAAATATTGAATTGAGCAATGGGAATTGAACAAAATGATGTGAGAGATTTTATTCTGCGTCTTTCAGGAACATATGTAGCTGAGCCAAAATAGTAAATTCAAAAAGATATATATTATATCAACTGTTGAGATCTATGAACTGTTCTGATCTTACAGAACTACTGAAAAAGCTGAAAGTAAATATAAAGACATTACTTACTATTTTTAAGCACCCATAAAATATTTATCAAAATTCACCCTGTCATTAGTCCTGAATAAATGTGTCAAATGAAATACAGGACACCCACATATATTTAAATTTCAAGCAAACGACAAACAAAATTTCAGTAGACCTATGCCCTGAATATTTCATTAGACACGCTAAGAAATTATTTGTTGTGAAGCTGAGATTCAAATTTAGTTAGGCATTCGGTATTTTTATTTCCTAACCTCTTAACTCCAATCCTGAAGGAAATCTAAACAAAAAAAAAAACAACAAAATGAAGAACAATGATTAAACACACCATTTCCTCTAAAGATGAATGAATGAAACTGGAAATACATTTTTTAAATGCTCACAAACCACTTCTATTTAAATAGTGCTGATATTCGAGACTTCCCTGGTGGTGCAGTGGTTAAGAATCCTCCTGCCAATGCAGGGTACGCGGGTTCGAGCCCTGGTCTGGGAAGATCCCACGTGCCGCGGAGCAACTAAGCCCATGGGCCACAACTACTGAGCCCGTGTGCCACAACTACTGAAGCCCACGCACCTAGAGCCCGTGCACTGCAACAAGAGAAGCCACCGCAATGAGAAGCCCGCGCACTGCAACAAAGAGTAGCCCTCACTCGCCGCAACTAGAGAAAGCCCACACGCAGCAACGAAGACCCAACGCAGCCCCAAATTAATTAATTAATTAATTAATTTTTAAAGATAGTGCTGATATTCTAAGTAGCTCATTTGTCAAACAACTTGCAGTAGAAATTACATATTTTTAAAAATCAGAGGTCTTGCCTAAATATCAAAATGTGACAGTAATTTCCAGGATACAGGTAATTGTGCACACAAAAAAACAAGGCATCAAGTTCGATATCTTGTGATAAACCATAATGGAAAAGAATATAAAAAAAAAGAATGTCTGTGTGTGTATAACTGAGTCACTTTGCTGTACAGCAGAGATTGGCACACATTGTAAATCAACTGTACTTCAGTTAAAAAAAAAAAGAACAAGGCATCAAGTAGACCTTGACAATCAACATCTCGCTTAGATGCTTCCTTAGCTGTTTCAGAGTTCACGCTGCCCAAAGTGTAATGTAGAAGGTTTTTCTAGGCAGTGCATGGGGAATATATGTTATTTAAAAGTTTGCTACTTTGTTCCTGAAATATTTTAATTTAATTTTATTTTTTAAATTTTATTTATTTATTTTTGGCTGCGTTGGGTATTCGTTGCTGCACGCGGGCTTTCTCTAGTTGCGGCAAGCAGGGGCTACTCTTCGTTGCGGTGAGCGGGCTTCTCATTGCGGTGGCTTCTCTTGTTGCGGAGCACGGGCTCTAGGTGCGTGGGCTTCAGTAGTTGTGGCTCGCGGGCTCAGTAGTTGTGGCACACGGGCTGTAGAGCGCAGGCTCAGTACTTGTGACGCATGGGCTTAGTTGCTCCGCGGCATGTGGGATCTTACCAGAGCAGGGATCAAACCTGTGTCCCCTGTGTTGGCAGGCAGATTCTTAACCACTGCACCACCAGGGAAGTCCCAACATTTTTATTTTAAACTCTTATAATTATTTTGCTTGGGTAATTTTTCAGGGAACAGTGCTCCATGAAAATCTATAGATTCTGTGTTGATTTACCAAAATCAACCAAAAAGAGCCTGTTGGTACATCCTGCCGAAAGCCTTGCCTAAAGGAGAACTCTTTCCCTGCCAGGCCTGGTCACTCTGCTTATCAGGATGCCTGGAATTCACCTTTAATGTGATTCAAAAATTAGTTGGTAAACTTCAAAACAGCGTGATAAAATGAACTTACAAAACTAGGAAGAGAAGGGGATTTTCCTGATAAAAGGAAACTAACACAATATTACAGAAAAAAAAATTGGCCTTAATGGTGAAATATTAGACTTATTCCTTGTAAATCAGTAACAAGATAAATATGTCCACTGTGACAATTCTGTTCCGTACTGAATTGGATGTCCTATCAGTGCAGAAATGGAAAAGGAGCTGAGGGGAACAGCTGTTACTGGCAGATGATACCACTGACATAATTATTTTGGATAGATGTATTCATGAATAAAATAATTTTTAAAGGCATACCCAATAAAAGATAGGTGACATATATTAGTAGCATTAGTTTACACCAGCATTACCAAATACCAAATGGGAGTGTTACTTGTTCAAAACTCCTTATCCCAACAGGAAGAAACCTACATGTTCTTAGAAATAAATATAATTTTAAAAAACCTAAGAACTTTATGTAAAACAGAAAAAAAGTATAGGATCAACATTAAAAATCATCTAAATAAGATCCATCAGCGTTTGTTATACGGCAGAATCAATAATGAAGATGTCAGTTCTCCTCCAAATTGATTTGAAATTCTAACTCATTCTATTTTTTCTTTACTTCACAAATTGATCCCCAAAAGTATATGGAAATAAAATGTCCTGAGATTGTCCCACAAGAATGGACGATAATTATTATGATTCCTCCCCCTGGATACCAAGACTCACACAGTGATCTCTGTGGAGTTTGGGCAGGGTGGATAAAATAAAACTCTGAAATACGGAACTTAAATACAGAAATACAGCGATTTTCTTATTACGAAGTTTCTGTGACAAACAGCCAGCAAAGGACGTGCCACCTACAAAATAAATAATGGTAGCAAAACTGGTTTTTGTAACATTTACTTGTTACTTGTACTGGACAGATGTCAATATCAATGGCTTATTCAAACAGCATTTTATTTTTCTCCTATGATAATACATTCAAAGTATGCAGGATGACGCGCTCAGAAAAGTCTCGCTGTTTTCTTCTCCATCATCCTGAAAGGCAGGGTGTCAGGTGAACTGTTCCCCAAAGACCACTTTCCATAAATAAGTAATGTCCTCACTACAAGGTGAAAGGAAAGGGGAAAAACTCTCATATCTGAAGGATCCTTGCTTTTAGGAAGAAAGCAGTTTTATTCAGAAACCCACCCAGCTGAGTTGAACCTACCTTGCATTTTCCAGACATGCATCCCATACCTATCACTGGCTGCAAAAAAAGTGTTTGAAGAGGAGGGCGTACCCAACTGTGGACATCAGTCGTGCAGAACAAATCCAAGATCTATGGGGAAAGAAGAGATTGGCTCTCGTGATGTCAAATAACAGTATTGCCGCCACTGACAATATGGGGAGAAACATGGAAAAGAGATCTTTGCGATGCATTAATTAATTAGATTCCAGGTGAATGTAAAACCTCAATATGAAAAGCAGGTGCTTCAAACTTTTAGGAGAAAGCACATAATTTCTTTATGATAGCATGGGAGAAAATCCTTCTATAAAAGCATAGATTGGTCAATAGGACTACAAAAAAATATACCTGTTTTGTATGGCAAAAGCATGGTGATTAGTTGGGAAAATATGCAAACTCTGGAATTAAACAACTAGACTTTTCCTAGTCTCTCATGGTTAAAGACCTTAGAGAAATTTTCATTCATGCTGAAAAATTGATGAATTCATGACACGATGTATCATGAAATATGCTTTTCAAAGACTGACTTTAGTGAATTAATTTATATGCTTCTCTCTTCCGCCTTCTGGAAGTGTTTAAAAACCCATATCTGATTGAATTACGTTTATTTGATTTCTTAAAATATGGCAAGTAGTGAATCATAAGTGTAGAGATGTAGCCCATTTTGTTCAAATAAATCTGGTTAAGGAAACATAGCATCATCTTTGTTGAGAACTGTTTTTATTTTTTCCTTTTCAGTGACTCTGGATAAATATCTCAGGTGAAATGCAGTATTCCTAATTTTCTGGGCATGCCCATAAAAGAGTGAAAGGCAATTTGTAGATGCAATTCTATATTATGTGGGAACACTTAGACCTTGCCAAGTCCTAAAATTGAATAATTTGAGAGATTCCTACAAAGGGAAATAAAATGCTTTAGAAAAGATTGGCTTTGGACTCTAGATCAAGAATGGGTCCATTTTGTAGAATTATATATTTATAGTAGCATCCACTCAAAGTGTGGAAGAAAAAAGTATTTTTGATCATACTTTCACACATTTTTATGATTATTACACTGAAATATTTGCAGCAGACTGTGGACATTTATCTTTTTCACTTTAGTTTGTTCATTGTCACCATTACCAGTAAATCACCATTGAACTAATACCACTCAAAACTGTGTTCTCTACTGCTCTTGCTTAGGGAATAGAGGTTAAAATTTTCATAATTATTCCAGGTTCTGAACTGGTCAAATATTCTTCTACAACACAGAGTTAAATATGTATTGAGCAAGAATACTCTTGGAAACTGATCATTTATTAATTCCCTGTATTTTGAATGCCAAAAGCATACTAAATACACATTTTAACAGCGTGACTCAGATTAAAGGGCAAAAATGCCTTCACAGGTAGTGTTTTTCACCTTCCAGAAAATTTCCTCTGGCGTTCATTTTCTACTTTAGTTTCAGCATTAGGGTGGACACGGCAAAATACAGCTCTCCTCAAATCCGAGCATTCTCCAAGAGATTTATTCACGATCAAGTGAATCATTAATATTGTGGGCCATTATGAGCTTAATAGAAAATCGTAAAAAACCATAGCAGCCATTGTATCTGCCATAAATAATAATAATATATAAATATAGTTTTAGCCCGTGTTTTCTACGGGCAAAACAGAATAATGACTTTGATATTGAATAAAAATCTCTGGAAAAGAATGCACCCAATTAAAGAAAAGTAAGCGATTTCCAATGGGATTACCTGGGGGCAGTTTTTGTGCAACAGCAAGCCTGTTTGAAAGAAAGCATCGGCTGTGACGGCTCTGGTTTAGAGGATGTAAAGCCTTCTGCAGGACTGCCCACCCAGTGCAGTTGCTAATTTTGTTTCAGGGGAAAATACTTTCCTTGAAAACGTGATTAAGCCTGTAGCATGCTTATGCTAAACACTGGATAAAAGAACAGTGAACATGTAATCAGTTTAACAAGAGATGATTCTGTGGGCCATTGTGAATGATTCTTGAGTAGGGAATGCATACGTGCTTCAAGAAGGGAAGGGATGTGTCCTGCAGTGAAAACTCTGGCTCCTGCACCACGGAACCCCCAGTTCCACATCCGGTCCCCCAAAGCAAGGCATGCTGCCATTTCTGCTGGCCCTGCGGGATGCAAACTCCATCCTTCTGCACCTGTTCTGTGCTGTTGGAGCCCGCCTCTCTGGACCAGCTCAGAGGGCTTCCCTGCCCTCTGCTTTCTGGTTGGCTTGGCCCAACGGGTACCAGAGGGTTGGGGAGAGCAGGAAATTGAGACACTCTTCCTTGCCGCTGTTCCATGGCCCTCTGTCTCTCTGCAGCCGTCTCCTTCAGTCTCTCTCTCTCTCTCTCTCTCTCTCTTTCTCTCTCTTTCTCTTGCCCCTTCTGGTTTCCAGGGCTTCCTGCTGTGACTCATCTTTCTGCTCTTCCTGGTTTTCTGGACACATTCCTCCAAGCATCTTTGTACCATGTCCCTTCAGGGCTCCTCAATTTACCTCCCTCATGAGGGCACCCTCAGTTCCCCTGAAACCCTGACTCAGAGCCACAGAGCCACATTGATATTAGTGTCTTATGACTCCATCAAAACTTTCCCTCTGCAAATGTAAGCGACTACAAACAGGTGGGCGTACCCCACACTTCTTTGCCCAAAAGATGTCTTACTGTCCCATACCTTCCTCTACTGACTTTATAAATTTTTAAAATTGGTTTAACTTCACAGTGTATCCTGACCATCTTGTCATAATGCTGCAGAGAGCAATTCCTAAATATGGTGTTTTCTGGCGATGGAGATTTCCTGCTTATGTATGGGGAATGATTGGTATAAGCATCCAATTCCATATAAAAAATGCAGCAGTGACTTTACCTTGTGCATATTTTCCATAAACGTGTGGATATGGGGTAAATTCCTAGCAAGAGGGTTACTGGGCCAACTGGAGATGCAAGTGTGATATCCGTAGATATTTTAAAATCCTCCTTTGTAAGAATTCAGTTGTAGCTAGTTGTAGACCCACTGGGAAAGTATGAGGACATTTCAGATTTGCTAATAGAAGATTAAGTCAAAGTAAGCTTAGTGTACTTTTAATTCATAATGTCTCTTTTCATTAATGAATTTTACATATTTTATATGACTAATAATAATGGATTTTTCACTTTTTGTGAATTCCATGTTAATTTGCATTATCATTGTTTTATATTACATCTGTGGGTTTTTACATGCACATACATATTTTTAGGAGCTGTTTATATATTTGGAATATTAGCCCTTCGTGATATGATACGCAAACATTTTCCCAGATTTTTCTTGCTTTGCTTATTTATATTTTGCTATAAAGACTATTACAAATCAATCTTAATCAAATTTATTGTTACTTGTATGGCTACTGGATTTTGAGTTTTACAGGTTTTTCCAAGATTCAATACCAGGGTTCAACCTTGAACACCAAAGTTCAACAATTATCTGTATAAAGCAAACACACATACTCTATAAAACCATTGCATTATGATAAATAAATAACATATAATATGCAATATTATATATTGTGCATATAAGTATTATATGATTATAAGCATATAATTATAATAAATCGTTATCAGGTATCATTTGTCTACCTGTAAACAAACTTTAAGTGAGGCTATATTTTTGAGGAGCAGGCATGGTAGTTTCGGAATGACATAAACTAAGAAAAATAGGGTCTATCACATGTTTTAAAGGCAGGGATATATATATATATATATTTTTTTTTTTTTTTTTTAGATTTTTCTGGGCAATTTTATTATTTTCTTCTTTTTACATTCATTTTTGTTTTTAAAATTATCTACATTGAATATGTAATTTTTAAAATGTAAGTTATCTCTAGAAGATGCTGTATAATACTCTTTAGAAAAACAGGGTTTTCTTTTTTTTTTTAACATTTTTATTGGAGTATAATTGCTTTACAATGGTGTGTTAGTTTCTGCTTTATAACAAGGTGAATCAATTATACATACACATATATCCCCATATCTCTTCCCTCTTGTGTCTCCCTCCCTCCCACCCTCCCTCTCCCACCCTTCCCCTCCCACCCTTCTAGCTGGTCACAAAGCACCGAGCTGATCTCCCTGTGCTATGCGGCTCCTTCCCACTAGCTATCTATTTTACATTTGGTAGTGTATATATGTCCATCTGTACACTACCACTCTCTCACTTTGTCCCAGCTTACCCTTCCCCCTCCTGATGTCCTCAAGTCCATTCTCTAGTAGGTCTGTGTCTTTATTCCCGTCTTGCTCCTAGGTTCTTCATGACCTTTTTTTTTTTTTTTTAGATTCCATATATATGTGTTAGCATATGGTATTTGTTTTTCTCTTTCTGACTTACTTCACTCTGTATGACAGACTCTAGGTCCATCCACCTCACTACAAATAACTCAATTTCATTTCTTTTTATGGCTGAGTAATATTCCATTGTATATATGTGCCACATCTTCTTTATCCATTCATCCGATGATGGACACTTAGGTTGCTTCCATGTCCTGGCTATTGTAAATAGAGCTGCAGTGAACATTGTGGTACATGACTCTTTTTGAATTATGGTTTTCTCAGGGTATATGCCCAGTAGTGGGATTGGTGGGTCATATGGTAGTTCTATTTTTAGTTTTTTAAGGAACCTCCATACTGTTCTCCATAGTGGCTGTATCAATTTACATTCCCACCAACAGTGCGAGAGGGTTCCCTTTTCTCCACACCCTCTCCAGCATTTATTGTTTCTAGATTTTTTCATGATGGCCATTCTGACAGGTGTGAGATGATACCTCATTGTAGTTTTGATTTGCATTTCTCTAATGATTAATGATGTTGAGCATTCTTTCATGTGTTTGTTGGCGATCTGTATATCTTCTTTGGAGAAATGTCTATTTAGGTCTTCTGCCCATTTTTGGATTGGGTTTTTCCTTTTTGACCCATCTCCTAGAGAAATGGAAATAAAAACGAAAATAAACAAATGGGACCTAATGAAAGTTCAAAGGTTTTGCACAGCAAAGGAAACCATAAACAAGACGAAAAGACAACCCTCAGAATGGGAGAAAATATTTGCAAATGAAGCAACTGACAAAGGATTAATCTCCAAAATTTACAAGCAGCTCATGCAGCTCAATATCAAAAGGCAGGGATATTTTTATAAATATCAAATGTGTTAACTTATGAGTATGGCATAGTTGACCCTGGCCTCAGCTCAGGGGCTGAGCTTCTGGCCCCTGAATAGCTTTGGGGGAATCTTTTTCTACTAAAAGCTCATGCCTATCTTTTGACGCCCCAGTTTGAGAAACCATTGATGGAAAACCGTAAGCCATGTCCTAAAACCAAATTGCATTGTGAGCCTAATGCAGCCTTACATAAAGAAATATCTGGAGTAAATTAGGAGTTGGGGGTTAATAGATACACACTACTATATATAAAATAGGTAAACAACAAGGACCTACTGTATAGCACAAGGAACTATATTCAATTCCTTGAAATAACCTATAATGGAAAAGAATCTGAAAAAGAATATATATATATCTGAGTAACCTTTCTCTACACCTGAAACAAATACCACATTGTAAATCAACTATACTTCAATAAATAAATATATATATTTCACAAAATATGTGTGTGTGTGTATATATATATATATGTGTATATATATATATATATATATATATATATCTGAATGGATGTGAAGTTCCCTGCTAGGTCAGCCCATATGAATGGTCGCACAATATGTGAACCCAAGACATTATTAACACAACTGTGAACATCTACAGCACATGTCAACGTACACCGAGTGCTTGTGTTGGATATAATACCGGGTTCTCTGTCGCTTTATGCATTGAATCAGCAGGAAATTCAATAACAGAAATAATCCCCCAAGAATCAGTTATTTTGGAAATGAATTTCACAGAGACAGAGCATTGTGTGATGAATGAGTGCAACCTTGACCTTTGTTAACCAACAAAACCCGAAAATGAACAGCCTATGTTTGCTTAGTTGCCTGACCACGAACATTCTTAAATACTCTGCCCCATCCCATAAGGATCCCAATCACTTAGACAGTGACCCCCCAAACACCACGCATTAACAGCATATCTGAGCGATGCTTGCCTGCTTTACATTTGCTGACATATAAACACAAACTACGATTCCAAGTAGGAAACAAATAAAAGCAAAGCACTCAGTAATAGAACTGACCTAAGGGAAGCATGTGGATTTATAAATACAAAGGGGTTCGTACTAAAAAACCAAAACATCCACGTGACTGAATTACTGCTGCTTTGGTAACAGAGGTGGAGCTATTGTGTAATTTTGGATGGGCTAACTTCTGAATGGCAGCCGATATCCAATCTTAAAACATACAAATAAACAAGAAATTGTACTCTTTTAGGGCAGCCTCTGAAAGCTGGAAAACTTTTGTAGATTCTCCCCAACCGAGTGTCTCAGAAGGAAGTTCCATCATCTCAGGAGTTTTCACTTCTCATTTCTCTGATGGGATCCTGTGAGGGCAAAGTAACTTCTTCCTCCAGTGAATAGCAGGTAAGGAGATGAAGGAAAGAGAAGATTGGA
Organism: Eubalaena glacialis; assembly: GCF_028564815.1. Classification (NCBI taxonomy): domain Eukaryota; kingdom Metazoa; phylum Chordata; class Mammalia; order Artiodactyla; family Balaenidae; genus Eubalaena; species Eubalaena glacialis. The sequence continues at coordinate 3,159,825 of NC_083736.1, read as the reverse complement.
GGAGAAGCACCAAGGTCATAGAGAGGTGGGGAAAGTTGGAGTAGAAATTTGAAAGAGAAAGAAATATCTTTTAGCAAGTAGATGTATAGTATCTGGTCATGATAAGGGCTATGAAATATATGGTCATAATACGAGCTTTGAAATAAGGCAGAGTAAGGGGTTTCTTTCTGTTTTTTTGGCTAGAGTAATTCAACCACATAAATCCCAGAGCCCCCTACAGACCTACTGAATTGCGATGTCCATCTTTAAAGAGCTCTTCCCGTGTATCTGATGCTCACCGAACATGGTAAACTAGGGTGTTACATATTCAGTGACAGCGTCTCAAAGTACCCACTCTACAGCGCATCTGCTTTCAGGGACTAGCTCTGTTCTCCACTCCATCCTGTGTTACAGCTTATTTGGGATGCTGGCACTGTGTTCTAAAGAGTGTTTCCATGGCATCATCAAAAGGCAAATGTGTTTGTCTTTTCTGCCAGGAGGCTGAGATGGAGGCATGTCAGATTTAAAATCTAAAGACAGGAAATCATGGTCGAACGTTTTAAAAGTATTCTCAGAGCCTGAGTGTAGAGCTAATTGGGATTAAAATGACAAAGATGAAAATGCAGTAGATTTAATGCTGTCACGTATTGACTATCTAAGGGAATCTTAAATATTTCATATTACATCTGTTGAATTTGTGGAAGCTAATATCTTGTCCTTATTGTACTTTATTTTGAAGACAGTGTTCATAGCTAGACATTTTATGTTTTCTCAGATATTAAAGTCACCCTCAAAACCCAAAGGTAAGGGAAATATTCTAAGCACACATCCCGTGGGCCAAATCCATCTTGCCACCTGTTTTTGTAAATAAAATTATAGGGAATAGTCATGCCCATTCATTTCCTATTGTCTATCCCTGCTTTGTGACACAACAGTGGTGTTGAATACTGCAGTTTCAAGAGACACCATAGAGCCTACAAATCCAAAAAAAATTTACTATCCGGACCTTTAGAGAGAAAAAAATGCTGACCCTTGATCTAAGCACTGAAGCTTAACAGATACGAAGAAACCTTTTCTTTTCCCCACCCATGGTATTATACCACATCGAGAATGCAGTATTTCTTTGTGATATATCTGTTCTAACTAATTTGGGGGGGAAAGTATAATTTTTAAAAAAAAATTTTTATTGCAGTATAGTTGATTTACAACATTGTGTTAGTTTCAGGTGTACCGCAAAGTGAATCAGTTATACATATATCCACTCTTTTATAGATTCTATTCCCGTATAGGTCATTACAGAGTATTGAGTAGTGTTCCCTGTGCTATACAGAAGGTTCTTATTAGTTTTCTATTTTATATATAGTAGTGTGTATGTGTCAATCCCAATCTCCCAATTTAGCCCTCCCAAAGAAAGTATAATTTAACAAGTTACATGTTCCACTCCACTGCTAAGCATTTATCAGTAAACTTATTTTGAATACCGTATTGCATATTTGAAAATTTCTAAGAGAGGAGACCCTAAAAGTTCTCATCACAAGAAAAAAAATTGGTAACTGTGTGTGGCGAAGGATATCTAGTTATCTAGACTTATGGTGGTGATCCTTTAGCAATATATACAAGTGATTTTGCAATGTACACAAATATCGAAGCGTTATATTGTACACCTGAAAGTAAGACAATGTTATACGTATTAGTAAGGAGGATGAAACTAGAAATGAGGAAACCAACAGGAGAGACACAAGTTAGGATGAATGTGAACAGAGGCTTAAACCAGACAGTGGGTTTTGTGAGAAGTGGGGAAAATTAAGATACATTCTCAGAATCGCCCATTTGGCATCAACCAAAAAAACGATTACTAACACATTCGTGAATTCAGCTGGTATCTTTTTAACAGAGCTATTTATATATGAGTCAGGTTGTTTTATATACCTGTATACATTTTATCCATATCAGTACCTATCCCGATTTTAACTACTTTATGTTAAAAACAAAACTATTTTCTCTGGAAGTATGCATCAGTTGAGTGGCTCAATGCTGTTCGATAAAGTGGTCATAGCAACATTTACATACAAAACTCCTTACCATGAAGCTTTTAAAGTTTTACCTTTTTTTTTCTATCACCAGCTCCATCCACTGAAAGCATTAGGAATAAGTCTGGCTTTTGATTTTTTTTTTCCCCCAGAATTCACACTAGCTCATCGTGGTGGACTGAGAAATTGGGGTTTACTTGGTTAAACATATGAGTAATTGAGCAGGCTTTTGGTACATATTGCAAGAGTGCTGTTGACAATAGTATTCAAGAGTTCCCATTTCATCTTCAATAAAATGAGGGGAAAAAAACACTTGATGTTCGAAGAAAAACGCTGTAGAAAAGTCATTACTTTCACGGAGCTGGAAAAGAAAATGGTTAACACATTTAGTGGACAATTCTGTTGATATGTGAAATGTTTTTGCAACATGCTGGATTTCTCTTTGTTTACCTGGCTTGAGGGTAGGAGAAATTGGGGAAGAAATATGTATCAGCTTTTCAAGAAAAGTATACTTTTCTTTAAGCAATAGAAAATCTGTGAGTAAATCAAACTCCTTTATAGTTATGATTCCGTGCTTCTCAATTGTTCTGTATTAATTTGTAATAGATACAGTACAACTAGTAGACCCTCATGTGAATTTAATGTCACACTATTCCACCCGCAGTTTGTACGCGTTCTGTAAACAAACCCTTAGTGAACTAAGAAAGCTAACATTTTAAAACACAAGCTGATTTTTGAAAATTTGAAAATCATCTTATGATTCTACCACTGGCATAGTGTGTTTTTAAAATTATATTATAAAATGGGTAATTTTACATTTCAAATTGGTAGGAATAAAATAGAATAAATAATCTAGATTATGCTTGGGGGTTTTATGGGATTTTAGTTACTTGTCAGGCACATAACCTGTGGGTGATTGTATTCAGGTTTGAAAGCACTGCATCGTTTGTCTTAATATTCATAAATATGAACAAAATGCCACCCATCATGTGTATTATGATAGAAATAAACACTCAATGTATTAGTCTGGGTTCCCCAGAGAACCAGGACCAATAAGATATATCTGTATCTGTATCATTTATATCTATATCTTTGTATCTATATTGCTAGAGGATATAGACTAGCCCCTTCACACTGTTTCAAAGATGAACAACCCAATTGCATTGGTCAAAGACATCCAGAGAAAGAGGACCAATAGGAGGTGTTAGATGCATAGATTTAGATACAAATTTAGTTGTAGATAAAACTACATATATTTACTTACTGTAAGGAATGGATCCGTGTGTTAGGGGAGCTGAGAGGTCCTGAGGTCTCTAGTCAGCCAGCTGGAGACCCAGGAAAGCTGACGGATTAGCTCTGTCAGAGTCCAAAGGCGGAGAATAATTTCCAGTACGATTCCGAGTCCAAAGGCCAGAGAAGATGGGTGTGCCAGCTGTAAGACAGTCAGAGAGAGAACACTATTTCTTACTTGACCTTTTATTCTCATCAGACTTTCAACTGATTAGATGAGGCCCACCCACAATGGGGAGAGCCATCTGCTGGATACAGCCCACTGGTTCAAATGCTCATGTTATCCAGAAATGCCCTCGTGGGCACACCCAGAATCACGTTTTACCAAATATCTGGGCACCCGGTCAACCCAGACTAGTTGACATGTAAAATCAACCATCCTGATGGGTAAAGAGTGTGTGTGTATATATACACACACACTGCATATATATATATATATATATATATGTGTATATATATGCACACATATATATAAGTCCATGAATATATATATACACATGTATTTATGTATATTTATACATATATACATGAATATATATATTTATGAATATTTAAATAATTAAAAAATAACACTGACTTTTGGGTTTTAAAATATGGACATATATTTTCCTATACATGAGCATGGCAGTCAGTGGATCCCACCCACAGGGCACAATCTGGTTGCATCCCATAAGCACGCTAATGAGTGTAATATGACAAACACAAAGCAATGTGTCTTTCTGAGTTATGTATATAAATATCAAATAGAGCAAAACAGGTATTTGATGGTAGAATGTAGACATTTTGCTGAGGTAGGGGCAACGATTGTTGAGAGTGGACACTACTTGTAGCATGCCTGAAATATCCTATTTCTTAATTGGTGGTACAGGGGGTATTCACTTTGTGGTATTTTGGGTGATGCACAGTTTTTGCTTTTCTGTTTTACCGCATAGATTTTACTTCAGTAAAAGAGTTTCAAGAAGTAGTGTAGATGATATTATCCTGTGTTTAATTCTCTGTCTCACACATATACCTGTATTTGAATATAGATATTTCCATTTGTATGTACATATACATACACATGTATAAACATATATGTGCCAAAAGATATGCTTAATGGACCCAGAAATGAAGGCTGTATATTTTAAATTAATATACCACATACATTTATGTATTTATGAAATGTAACCTAGAATACACTTTGTGTTGGTATTAATTTCTTATTATTTCAGAAGCTCATCTTTTTGGAATGGTACAGTTATGGGGATTTGACTTTCTTCTTTAATCTCATCTTTATCATGTAGTTTCTGCCATAATCTTGAAAGATTCAATGATTTCTATTGCTCGAGGAATATAATTGGCCTTAGAAAAACAGTTTCCTTCGGACAGTATTTAACTGTATAGAGCTTTAACGTTTTAATTTTCAGACAGAAATGTGAATTAGCTTCAGAATCATTTAATCTCGGTCCACTCTAAGGATTATTTCCATTAAAGTCATACTTTTCCATTTTTAAATATTTTCCTGTTATCTCTCTGCTTCTATATGTTTTACATAGCTCATGTGCTTAAAAAAAATAGTTGGATTAAGATATGACTTGCTAGTCTTAGATTACTGAATGAAGGGAGGGTTTGGGGGGGAAAAGCAGAAAGCCCACATGTTCTTTGCAATTGGGAGTTGATTTGAGATGCATGTGGACATATGTGTCATTTGGACGAACCTTGTATTTAATCATTTTTCTAATGGTCAGTTTCTTCACCATCACAAATCGCTACTCTGGAGTGTACCTGGCAGATGGTGAGTCCATGTGCCATGTATTTAAAAAATGGGCTCTCAGAGCCATTGCTTTGAAGTGTGAGATTCTTTCTGGTGTGTTTTTAACTTTTCTTGGTCATGGTCAAAGTTAGGACAAGGCTTAAGGCATCATAGAGTCGCCAAGAGAAAGTATATCTTCCCCGCCATCTTGAAACCTCACCTGAAATTCTTAGGGTCCATCTAAAAGCGTCCAGGCATTTTTGCTTTGCTTGAGAGGATGGATTTTTCTCTCTCTTATGCGTATGTCGTGAGGCATGAGCGTTAGAATCTGGAGGAAAAGCTAGAGATAAGTGAATTCCAGGTGGAGAGACCATCTCTGGCTGACTCTTAGGAAGGCTGGAGCATCCTGTGTGTGGCTGGTCCTATTGTTCTCATGGAGAAGGAGAGACTTACGTGGAGGTGTGGACCCTGCCCTCTGATACCTTAAGTACCAGCCATTAAGAAGAGAAACCAGCTCGCAGCTTTTATGTTCAGCTAACGAATAATTTTGCATGCTTACGGTCTTTCTGGCATTGTGTAAATAAGGGTACAGACCCTGCTCTTAAACACCTATTTCCTTCATGTGCTTTAGTCCTCTTTCTCCTGTTCATTCATTCTACTTCAGTAGATTTTGCACAAGTCTCCTTGGCCTCTGCATTAGGAAATCCAGCAGAAAATTTCCAATCCTTCTTGGCCTCTTGGTCAACATTCCTCATGGTTGTCCAGTCCCAGTGACTAGAAACATCCTCTTCCCTTGTCTTCAGAGACACAGCTGTCTCCGGATGTTGCTCTGGTCTCTTGGCCATCCTCTTCCCCATCTATTCTGAGGTTCCATCCTATTCCTGCCCATCATATGGTATTTTCCATAATGCAGGATCCTAGCACTACTTCTTTTGCCGGAGTTTCTTTTCTCTTGGGTCTTCACTGGCCATTCTTTAGTTCTTGGAAAGCACCTGGTGTCACCACTAAGGGGCGTGGAGGATGTCAGCCTACCCCGAGAGGCTTCCTTCACGTCTCTTCACCAAACTAACTCTTTCATCCTTCAGACCCCAGATGAAGCATGAACCTCTCATGAGCGTCTGTAGATGATATTTATTCAGTAGAACCTCTACTGACCGTCTATGCAGGATCGATCCTTCTACCCCATTATTCTCACTTGAAACAACTTACTGTTCCTTCAGATCATTTATCATCATTGTAATTTTACGCCTATTTTTTTTTTGACCAGAGTTTTCCACACTCTTGGGCCATGAGCTTCATGAGGGCAAGAGACTGTGTTTATTATGCTTACCATTTGCATTTCTCCCTTCTGGCATTGCCCATCAGGCCCAGAGACATTGCTTAACAAAGGATTTGCTGATATATTTCCTCTTTCACAGTGCCTTTCACAAGAAATTATTTGCTTGATTGATTAGCATTTATATTTAATGTGAAGAATCATGATGGAGAAAAATGTGTAAACAAAATCTGTGAATAAAGCCTCTTGGTGTATAGGATGCATGCATCATTTATAGATGCCACAGACAGTGGGACAGCAGGTGGGTTTTCTACACCAAGCAAGTCTCCAGTTCTCTGTAGATACCAACTGTCTTACAAGTTAATTCAGTTCTGACACTCTGTCCCTGGAGCTGGTGCAGACCTCACAGGTGAAGGGCTCAGTCCCACAAGCCTGCCGCCATGACAGGCACTAATCACAGGCAGTGGGTCCCCAGATTACCCACACTTCTGTCCAATTTGGCTACAAATCGGGGTCTCCCATGACCCCCTCCTCATGTTCAATAACTCGCTACAACTGATCAGAGAGAACTCAGGGAACCACTTACTACCGGTTTATTACGAATGATATTCGGAAGCATGCAAATGAACCCTGAGATGGGCGGGGTCTGGACACGTCCCGAGCGCAAGAGCTTCTCTCCCCGTGGAGTTTGGGGCATCCCGTGTAGATGTGTTCACAATCGTGCAAGCTCTATGAACCCCTTCCTGTAGGGCGTAGATGGGGCTTCCATTCCGTAGGTGTGATTCATTAAGTTATTGGCCATCGGTGATTAACTCAGTCTCCAGGCCCTCTTCTCTTCCCAGACGTCAGGGAGTGGGGCTGAGTGTTCCAATCCTGTAGTCACATAGTCGGCTACACTGGTGACTCTCCCCCATCCTGAAACTATCTAGGGGCCCATGACGGGTCACCCCATTAGCATAAACTCAGGTAAGATTAAAAGGAACTTCATACGAATCATAAAAGATGCTTAATCACTCCTCTCGCCCCTATCGCTCAGGAAATTACAAAGGCTCTAGGAGTTCAGTGCCAGGAACCAGCGACATAGACCCAATACGTATATTTTTTATAGCACAGTATCACAAACAGCTGGTTTCATGTGTGATGAGAAAGGTCGAGAAAGACTTAAATAATTAGGAGAAGCCACGTCTGAGTTGAGTACAAGAAAATAATGTGTGAAGGCGGCATAGGTGGGCACAGGAATCAGTGGGGGTAAAGAATCAATGAAGGGGTCCTTCAGAGCAAGTCAGCATGATCTCTGCCCAGAGGGGCCCAGGTATGTGGGTAGCAGGGAGAAGACAGCATCCCTAGGGCTTGGTGGGACATGTTGGGTACCAATAAGAAGACAGCATCCCTAGGGCTTGGTGGGACATGTTGGGCACGAGGGAGAAGACAGCATCACTAGGGCTTGGTGGGACATGTTGGGTACCAGGGAGGAGATGGCATCCCTAAAGCTTGGTGGGACATGTGAGGTACCAGGGAGAAGATGGCACCCGTAGGGCTAGGTGGGACATGTTGGGTGCCTGGGAAAAGACAGCATCCCGAGGGCTTGGTGGGACATGTTGGGCACCAGGGAGAAGACAGCATCACTAGGGAGGGCTTGGTGGGACATGCTGGGTACCGGGAAGAAGACGGCCTCCCTAAAGCTTGGTGGGGCATGTGGGATACCAGGGAGGAGATGGCATCCCTGCGGCTTGGTGGGACAGAGGGTAATCTAGAATGATTGAATTATTCCAAGAATGGAGCAGTGAACTGAGATCACATCAGAAGACTATTCCATCAACAGTAACAAATTTCCCCAAACTTGATGGCTTAAAACAACAAATAAACAAATGTTTATTTTAATTTTTCCCCCTCACAGTTCTGTAGAAAACCAACATGGCCGTCTAACATTAAAAGGCCTGCAGGGCTGCTTCCTTCAGGGAACTCTGTAGGAGAATCCATTTCCCTGCCTCTTCCAGCTTCTAGAGGTGCCCACTTTCCTTGGCTCATGGCCCCTTCCTGCATCTTCACAGCCAGCTATGTTACATCTCTTTGATGCTTCTTCCGTAGTTATAGCTCCCTCTGACTACAGCTGGGAAATAGTGTCTGCTGTTAAGGACTCAGGTGCTGAAGTGGAATCCACCTGGGATACTCAGCATATTCTCTGTGCCTTGAGAGTTACACCCTTAACCACCTCTGGAAAGTCCCCTTTTCCATGTAAGGTGACATACTCACAGGTCCCATAAATGTGGGTATCTTCGGAAAGCCATTATTCTGCCTGCCGTGAGGGGGATTGAATCTGATTATTTGTGTCATAACATCTAAAATAGGGAAAAAGCATATAACTTCTGATAATGACACTTACGCTTTTGTTTACTGCACTTCTGATTCTGTTGTGCAAAGTCTCACTAATTGCCTTGAAGAACAAACCATACTTTAATTCGATAGTAAATTGTGTGCAGATTTGGCCTGCAATGGCTGTTCCGAGGACATAAAATAGGGACTGAAGAAAGAACCCTCTATGTAGAATTTGAGAAGATGACTGTAAATTGTAGAAAATGCGTATTTTGGATTATTAGAATTCCTGGTCTCTAATTTTGCATTGGAATTATGAGTGCTACATTAAATCTGATGGGAGCAGCAAAAAAAAAAAAAAAAATGCTGTGTTAAATGCGTATTAAAATTTTAAATAAAATCCAGGTTCTCAGTCTTGCTTTTAGAATTAGGTATAGCAGAGTGAGAGAGACAGAAAGAGAGAAAGAGAGAGAGGAGGGGTAATAGACTGAAGTTAGTTCATGCATTTGGAAAGATTTTTACATAAAACCAATAATCCTTAAATATATTTTAGCTTGATAAGAAACACAGCACTCTGTTAATCATCATCAATTATGAGGTTAAAAATAATAAACTTTAAAAAAAAATCACATCTCACACGGAAATGGGAAGAGGCATTCAACAGTATATAGCATAAGACTAAGTTATTTTTTTCTTAAAATACATCTTCTAAGTGTTAGTATCAGAGTGGTGAGTTTCTCAAGTTAAATTTGATAATTGCATACTCTCTTCAATACATTCAGTTACTTAAAAAATATGATTAGAAGACTCGATTTTTGAAAGAAGCAAGTGTGCCCAGAGCTCATTTGTTTAAATTCTGTTTCTCTCATTAAATAAAGCAGGCACAACCTGTCATTTAATAATAATTGATTGGAGATTATTTCTAAGAAAATTAGTTCTTTCTTACTAGGACATTTTAATTGAACTCAAATCGGGAAGTATGATAATGTGGCAAATATTCCGGCTCTAATTACAATAATATATAGTGAGAGAGCAAGAATCAGCTTTAAGTTGTTGGTATGGCTTCACATGTAACATACATATTACAAAGAGATGCACAAATACACTTAATATAATTTAAGCGTGTATTAAATTATAATTAATATAATTAAATAAAATATAACAGATATGCCTTTTTTGACAAATAGAAACTGGCTAAAATCCCCCATCTCTTACCTGTGGACGCGTTGCACGGAATCCATTTCCACTTAATTGGGGAGAGGAATATGAATAAACAATTAAAACTGTTGATTTCCAGCTTATCTACAAAACAGAAATAGAGTTACAGGTGAAGAAAACAACCTATGGTTACCAGGGGGTAAGGTGGAGGGGAGGGATAAACGGGGAGAGTGGGATTGACACATATACACTAGTATATATAAAATAGATAACTAATAAGGACCTACTGTATAGCACAGGGAACTCTACTCAATACTCTGTAACGACCTATATGGGAAAAGAATCTAAAAAAGAGTGGATATATGTGTACGTATAACTGATTCACTTTGCTGTACACCTGAAACTAACACAACACTCTAGATCAACTCTACTCCAATTAAAAATAACAAACAAACAAACAAAAAACTGTTGATTTCCAAGTAAAACTTCACCACCCCCCCAACCCCAGACAGCCTCTCACATGAGTGAGCTGAAGCAGAGAATGATGAGAAACCTGTGGGCACTTAGATGAAGCCCTAAACCATCAGCCCGAGATGTAATTTTGATTGTTTTGTGGTCTTACGGTCTCCAACAAAATCGATCATTTCCAATGCAGGAGAAGTGAGGACAATGCCAGTCGGTTTCCCCTGGGGACCAGAGCAAAGTTGAACACATTCTACACACTTTATGTAGATGAACTGAAGAGAGAGGCCCATCTCCTAGACATCGTATCCAAACCGCTCCCTTCCATATAGTCCCACAAAAAGGGAAAAGCTACAAGGCACAGAGCGATGAGAAGTTGAAAGTTCATCCAGCTGCCGTATTTAGGCAATCTGCACATGTCCCCTTCCACACCCCAGTGCTCTCCTGTGACACATTTCCAGTGTGCTTGTCCATGGAGAGACCCCTAGAGTGTGAAGGTCCTATTCGAGAATACAGATGTGCTTAAAAACCAACAACTGATGGGTACTGGAAGCATATAATAAAGCCAAGGAGAAATGTCCATGTCAAGTGATTCAGGCTAAAATTAGTTCTACCCCATTACTGGGACAAAGGTTTCTCAGCCTCAGCACTACTGATATATCGACGTGCGTAATTCTCTGTGGTGGTGGAGGGAGGTGTCCTGTGCCCTGTGGGGTCTCCACCCACCAGGTGCCAGGAGCACCCCCGGCCCCAGTTGTGACAAGCAAAGCTGCCTGAAGACATTGCCAGATGTCCCCGGGTCGGGGGGCAATCCTTCACCGGGTGAGAATTACTGTTTTCCGTTGGTTCCAATGACTCCAGACCTCCCCTGTGATTTTAACACCCTCTAATTTATAATATGTTATTTAGCCACAGTGCTTAAAATATAAAGTTTCACCACTGTTTATGCATCAAATGAAGTGTGACAAATGAAAGAAAATTAGTGTCATGTGGTATTTTAGGAAGACGGTCGCCTCTCCATTCCTTCACCATTAATCCTGCGGCAACTTGGAATAGGAGAGGCATTTCCCTTCAGGGTCGTGGGGCAGAAAGGATTTGGCAGGGTGGGGAGGCTCACAAATATATTTGAGGAAAAAATGTAAGAAGGCAAGGGATCATGAGAGACAGAAAAGAAAGAGAGAAAGAGAAATAAGCCAAAGAAAGAGAAAGGGACAGACTCTTTGGAGGGATGTCCTTGAACAGTTAAGAAGGACTCTTTGGAGGGATGTCCTTGAACAGTTAACAAGGACAGAAGAGGTCCCAGAATCACAAATGTAGGGGCTGCATTTGGGGAGGAACACAGACAGGTCACAGATAGTCACCAGCAGGAAAACAGTAGACGTCAGGACAGACTCAGGTTACGCGCTTCTGATGACACCACTCTTGAAGATGGTGTGGTCTCCAGTCCTATTCAGCTGTATGCGTTCAGCAGCCAAGTCAACAGAAAGGTAGATTTACCCAGGGCTGTGTTTTGTTCTGTTTTGTCCCAATTTCTTTTTCCTTAGTTTTCTTGGTTCAGTTGGACAAAGGGAAGGGGAGCTAAGTTGAGGCTGTAAATCCATGAGTCACCTTGGAGTGGATGCTGTGTAAGGAGGAAAGGAAATCCAACGGGGGGCAGGACAGAGAGACCCACGGGGTTGTTAATGGCCTGGAACACAAAGGTTCTTCAGATCAGGGTCGCAGAGGAGGTGAACCTGAAACACAGGAGGTGGCAGTTGCAGGAGTTACCTGAAATCGGAGGGAGTGAGCGTTGCAGTCACTTGGAATGATGGTGCAGTGTTGAACCAGGAACAAGAGCCTGGGGTGGGGAAAGGGATATATCCATGCAGGAGAGAAGTTCAAGGATATGAGAGGCCAACGTTCTAGAAGGACCAACTATATATACGTTGAAGTTTAGACAGGATTTATGACATGGTACTGCGAAAACCAGGTAAAATATAATTTATACACTATTACTTTAAACAGATGTACACGTGTGTGCAGCCTATACATAAATCTATCTATTCCTCTATAATCTGTCTATCTCTATCTCTGTCTATTTATCTATCTATTTATCTGTCAGTCATCTATCCATTCTTTCTATCATCTATTTAACATCTACCAAATCTATCAATCTTTCATCTGTCCGTATCTATCATCTATCATCTATCTATCCTTCCTTCTTTCTTTCTCTCATCTATCTATCCATCTATTCTGTAATCTGTCTAATGTATCCTATCTATATCATCTATCATCTATCTATTTATCCATCCATCTTTCTATTTATTTATCCATCAATTCTATCTATCATCTATCTATCTACCTATCTATCTATCATCCATGTATCTATTCATCAATCTGCCTACCCACCTACACATCCATCTATCCTTCTATCAGTCATCGTCTATCAATCTATTATCTATCTACGCATCTGTCTGTCTGTATCTCTCCACCTATCTATGTGTATAGGAAAATACAAATTTTAACATTGTGATTACAGTGAACATGCATTTTTATGCTCTTCCACACTTTTCTTTATATGTTAAGAAAACATGTGTTGCTTTATGTAAGAATGAATTATTACTTAGCCTCTACAATGTCTCAGCTATATTTACCTCTCTGCCTGACACTTGTCCTAACACAGCTCTTATCAGCACAGCACACAAAGGATGAGTTACTAAAAGACAAGACCAGACAGCATGTCTCCCGTTAGACTTAGGAAACACCCAGAAATCCTACCACGGCAATCAGTTCATAATTCTCGTCTTCCAAGAAATGATTTATGACTATTTTTAAAGACCTTATTGTTTTAGAGCAGTTTTAGGTTCACAACAAAATAGAGCAGAAAGTACAGAAATTTCCCACTTACTCCCTGCCCCAGCTCAGGCACAGCCTCCCCTGCTCTCAGTGTCCCCACCAGGTGGTACATTTGTCATAATTGACAAACGTACACTGACACGTCATCATCACCACCCAGAGTCCGTAGTTTATAATAGGGCTTGCTCTTGGTGTTGTACATTTTATGGGTTTGGACAGATGTGTAAAGACTATGATCCACTATTATAGCATCGTACAGGGTAGCTTCACTGCCCTACAAATCCTCTGTGCCCCCCCTATTCATGGCTTCCTCATCCCCAACCCTGGCAACCATTGATCTTTGTACTGTCTCTGTAGTTTTGCCTTTTCCAGAAAGTCATGGAGTTGGAACGATATAGTATGTCGCCTTTTCCCATTGGTTTCCTTTGCTTGGTGATACCCTTTTAAGGTTCCTCCTGCCTTTTCATGGGTTGAGAGTCCATTTCTTTTTGGTGCTGAATAACATTCCATTGTCTGGATGGACCACAGTTTATTTATCCGTTCACCTACTGAAGGGCATCTCAGTTTTGGCAATTAGGAATAGAGCTGCTATAAACACTCGTGTACAGGTTTTTGTGTGAACATAATTTTGGGTAAATACCAAGGAATTTGGTTGCTGGATCTTAGAGTATGCTTAGTTTTGTAAAAAGCAGCCAAAGTGCCCTGCAGAGTGACTGCACCATTTTGCATTCCCACCAGCAACGAATGAGAATTCCTGTTGCTCCAATTCTCGTAAAGAAAACAATTGTATTTCTTCATATAAGAATTATTTAGTCAAGGTCCTATAGTGTTGTATACTATACAGGCAGGTTACATATCAAGTATTCTAGTCACAAACAAGAAATCAGTATGGATAGAAGCAGGACAAATTCACCTGGCCTTTCCTTCAATATCATGTCTTTGTTGTCAGCATTCTTGGGATGACTCATCCCACAAATGGGTCTGTTAGTTTTGATTACTTACACCCAGACTCTGAGGTACCTAACTCAGAGATACAAGAACGCCTTTAAGTTCTTGCTTCCCTACATGCCACTTAGACAATGTCCTAACTTGGTAGCTGAGGGAGTAATTGAACCCCCAAAACCCAGCATGACTTCATCCTCCTCATGGGTCATGTGGTGTTCAAATCATTCATTGCCCAAGTGACTTAGTCACTCTTACAAAATTACGTATTTGGAATTTCACATTTATCATTTTATTATTGTCCATACATCATAAAAATTATAGCCAATTTCATCATTTATTAAGTCATGACATTTTAAAATATCATATGGCTTATATTATTGTCCATGACTGCATTAGACACTGTTTAGGTGTTATCTTCAAAATTAAAATGGCTGCTGGGAGGCTTGCTAAATAATTAAGTTTAACTTTTCATCCAATTTAAAATCATTATTGTTGTTGATCTGGCTGCAGGGGTGCCGGTTAGAACAAGTTCAAGGACAACCTTGACTCATGGGGGTGGAGGAACCTGGGAGGAGAGAAAAAATGAGCCTTTTCAATATTTATGTTCTACGTTTCCCTTTATCCCCTTTAAACATCATTGAGCGCTTGCATTCCTGTGTTCTATTGCTGTATCATGTATAACGTATGCTTAACAAATGGGGAAAATGCTAACCTTACATTTGAGAACAATGCAAATTACAGATATCAGTTAGCAAACATTTATAGATAGGAGATATTGATCCTAAAATATGATCTAGGTAAAATTGAAACAAATATAGTGTCCATAGAAATATATATTACTACCTGAAAATAGGACAGGCTGGAAATCAGTGAACCAAATCCTTTTTTACAATTCCAAGCAATAGGTTTACATTTTTATTACATTTAAAAAAAATTAAATTAAAATATTTTTGGAATTGTGATCACCTGTTGCCTACTTTTTAAATCTGATTGTTAAAGAAATACTTTATATCTTTTTTGATGAGCTGGATCACAATAATATCTAGATGAATAGCCTGTTGAACAGAAGCAATTTCTTTTATTTACTGAGGTTGAAACTCTTGGAATAACGTGACCAATATTTTCTTTAGTTTGTGTGGCTTATGATGAGGTAATAGTCATTGATTACTCATTCTTTATTTCATAATTTGATATAAACTTTGCACTTTGTCATAATTCATTTTTTGCTTTGCCAGTTTCTGTTGGGTGATGTTTTGATTTACTCCTTCCAGCACTGGAATGGTATTCCAGTTTAGATATATGTATTTGCACATATTTCATGAAATACAACTGGAGCCTTTTTTTTTTTTCCATTTATTTGGACTTGTAATAGTGCAAAAATTGAATGGACATCATTTTTGTCCCACTGTTCTTCCTCAGCACAGTATAAATTATTTTTTGAGTGCAACAGATTCCTTCAAATCTAGTAAAAGGGATCTTTTTCTTACAATTTCACAAGGTAGTCTTATGAAAAAAATGAATTGGTTTGATTGAAAGAAATGTTGACTTGTACTCCAAAAAGAACCAAACTGAAAATTACTGACTATCTTCTGGAACAAACAAAAAATACACAATATATATTTTAGTGTGTGGAATTTCTTTACTTTCAAGTATTTGGTAGAATATCATCATTTCTTCTCACTAAGCAATGAAACAATAAAATGAATATATTTTTAGAAGTATTGGTATTTGCGATTCTGCAATCAACGTTAATTACTTACTGGACAATCTGCCAAAGTTATTTTTTTTTTCTTTTTGAGCGAAGCCTTTGCATATGTTATTTATTTAGAATTTACATAGTGAAAGTTGGCAAAGTAGTTTTTTATTAGCAATTTCCCTTTACTAAGTAATTCTTGTATGAACAGAGTAAATAATCATGTAACTGTACCTTGCTTTAACAAGATAAATTCCATTTGAAAAAAATGTATCAATAATGTTGGTTTTGTAAAATAGAATAAAGAGAAGCCATAGTTGAAAGCATAAACAAGAATGTAGAAGCAAAAATAAGAAGTCTTTCCACCCTGGGCACTGAAAAGGTCATATTGAACTGTAAGTCCTGGTGATGTTAAGTTTCTCGTGTCCATGTGCAAACAGAGTAGGAAGGGAAGTTTACTGCGGGTGGTGGTGTGAGTACCAGCCTTAGCTGTCCCCCTGACTAGGCTGTGGTACCCAGTTATACCGTCAGTGACTCATCTGGATATTCCTGTGCCGTTATTTTGCACAGGTGGTTAACATCTGCAATCAATTAACTTTAAGGCAATCCACTTATTCTAATGTTGAGCAGGAATCATCCCGTCAGTTGAAAAGGCTTAAAAGCAAAAACTGATGTTTCTTTGAGAAAGAAGAAATTCTGCCTCAAGACTATAGCCTCTACTACTCCAGCCTGGAGTCTTGTCCTACAGATTTCAGACTTGCCATCCTCTACAAATTGCTTAAGCCAATCCCTTGAAATTTGAGAGATAGACAGATGATAGGTAGATTGATACATATAGATAGATCAATTGATATAGATTATAAATAGATGATAAATGGTTAGAGCTATAAATAGAGATCTGTATAGATACAGATGGGTAGATAGATATGGATAAATAATAGATGATAGTTATATGGATACACATAGATGGATGGATAGATAGAAAGATAGAAAGGTAGATAGGTAGATAGATAGATATGTTCAGTTCATAGATATATCTTACTGGTTCTGTTTCTCTGGAGCACTGATAAAGGTGGGAATTATCAACCCCATTTACCCCAGTTGATACAAGGCTGCTGCGGCCATTGGGAACCCATGCTTTCTCCTGCAGTAAGTCCTAATGCTGCCACACCTAGTAGAAGAGCAGGTGGACCATTAGAACAGCCTAACCCGGTCAGAGGCAGCAGGGGTTCTGATCCCTCAGGAATGCCACATACGGTCACCCCAGCAGTTGGAGACTGAGAACAGGCTGAGGGCACGAGGGGGTGGGGCATGAATGGTGGAGGGAAATCACGGCAACCGTGAGAAGTAGACTTGGTACCCATGTGTTCTTTCTCGCCTGGTGGTTTATGTGTGGAAGAGGTGTGTGTGTGTGTGTGTGTGTGTGTGTTTGTGCGTGTGTGTGTTGCCCTATCTATTTATGTTAAATAGGTTGTAGCCAACTGTCACCTCATTACCATCCATTAAAGTGGGGTTAAGGAGAGAGCCGGGGAACCCAGGCACCCCGTGTAAGGACAGGTGAGGACCTTTTGTGTCCATGCTTCTGCTGCATGGACAGTCTGCCCCTCCCTCCATGCGGGCTGCGCTTCTGTGCCGCAGAACCAGGAAAGCTCAGTGTTCCGTCTCCCTGCATTCTTTCTAGCTATGGTTCTGGGTGAAAAATAGGTGCTCCCAGTTACTTGAACATGGAGTGAGAAGCCTGGTGGAGACCTCCGCGGGCATCCTGTCTGCTTCTGCAGGCATGCAGGTTCAGGACAGTCCTGTCCTCCAAAACGAGAGTGCCAGGGCCAGTCCCAGCTTGGTGGCTGTAGAAACGTCACCACCGGTGGTCCTGTCCAGGTACCCTGAGCCCAGAAGTTTTAGTGGTGACCTGCAGTGCCTCCAACCACTAGGCTTCAGGTTCCCTACATTCAGTTACAAGCTACTGGGGACACCTATAAGGAGATTCTGTTCCTTCCACCGAAGCTTAGGTGATGCCATGTGCTTTTCACTCCATGATATTTCATCCCTGGCACTTTATTTATTTTTTTAAATTAATTTTTATTGGAGTAGAGTTGCTTTACTGTGTTGTATTAGTTTCTACTGTACAGCAAAGTGAATCAGCTCTACGTATACATGTGTCGCTTCTTTTTTGGATTCCCTTCCCATTTAGGTCACCACAGAGCACTGAGTAGAGTTCCCTGTGCTATACAGCAGGTTCTCATTAGTTATCTATTTTATACATAGTATCAAATGAATTTAGTATAGTCCCTGGTGCTTTATTGAAAAGCAGTTCTACTTCAATATTTAAATGAAACTTTCATTCCTTTATAACTTATATCATAATTGATGTTTTTATCTCTATTAAGTTGTATGTACACGTACAGACACACACACACATACATATATACACACATCTGTATACATATATATATAATTTTAAATAGATGTTTCATGGTGGTAAAAGTACACAACACAAATTTTGCCTTTTAAAAAATTTACTTTTTTTAAGGTAAAATGTTTATTTTTGTTTCCAATTTTCTTCTAAGTACTGCATTGTAATTGAGACATTTACAAAGCTTGTCCTTTCCTCAGAAGTAGGAGATGGCTGATTCTCTCCACAGGAATGAGTGAAAGAGTTAGGATATTTTTGGGCTTCCCTGGTGGCGCAGTGGTTAAGAATCCGCCTGCCGATGCAGGGGACATGGGTTCGAGCCCTGGTCCGGGAAGATCCCACATGCCGTGGAGCAACTAAGCCCGTGAGCCACAACTACTGAGCCCTCGTGCCACAACTACTGAAGCCTGCGTGCCTAGAGCCCGTGCTCCGCAACAAGAGAAGCCACCGCAGTGAGAAGCCCGTGCACCGCAATGAAGACCCAACGCAGTCAATAATTTAATTAATTAATTAATTTTTTTTTAAAAAGGAAGAATTAGGATATTTTTAAGAGAACGGAAGTCATATCGGAATGTTAAAATAGAGAAGAAAACTTCTGGGGAGAAGTGACAAAATGAAGGGTTTATGTGCAGAAGACAAATGACACTTCTCTGCTTGGCTACAAAATGCAGATTCAGGAGGATTAACCTCTGAAAAATTATGTAAAGAGGACCCTTCTCCTGCATGGAGAATTTCTGTATATTCAGGTAGCAAAGAACAGTATTTCAGGGTGATTAGGAAAACAATGTCTCCCTCCTTTAGGACTGCGGAGTTCTAAACGGGACGGTACTTTCCAGTCAGTACTACTCCTCTCTCTTAGCTTTTCAAATGCTATCCAGCTCTATGTGCTATTTTAAGCTATTTTTGTGGGAAAAAAAATCAACATGCTCCCTAAATGGTGTAATATTCCATAGTCTATTTCTGGCTCCATCTTCATTTCCTCCTGGTGGGTCCCAATGATCATTATATTTTGCAGACTTGTACGACGTGGGTTTATTTGAAAGCTCTCATTTTATTGGCAAACATCATTCTTTTGTTGTTGTTGTTGTTAACTAAGAAAACATTTACTTTATTTGCCAATATGTTATCTGTAACTGCATTCTAGACACATCCAGCACACTTAGCATCATCTAAGAGGAAAGCCCTTCTCTGGCCTCCACTCTTGTCCCAGTTCTAATGTCATTGACTTTGTTTTTTGGTTGTTTTGTTTTGTTTTGTTTTGTTTTTTGTTTTTGTCCCAGTACTCATCAGTTTTAATCATGTTGTAAACACTTTCATTCAATTAAACCAAAGGTCTTTCCAGAAAGGATTTAAAGTGATTTACAAAAGTCATAATAGCAAAAAGAAAAATAACAGATATAATTAGAAAAGTTAGAATTATGGATTTTTTTCCTTGTCTGTTTAACTTTTTTTTAAATTAATTTTTATTGGACTATAGTTGCTTTACAATAGTGTGTTAGTTTCTGCTGTACAGCAAATGAATCGGTCATACGGATACATATATCCCCTCTTTTTTCGATTTCCTTCCTATTTAGGTCACTGTGGAGCACTGAGTAGAGTTCCCTGTGCTATATAGTAGGTTCTCATTAGTTATCTGTTTTATACATGGTAGTGTGTATATGTCAATCCCAATCTCCCAATTCATCCCACGCCCCCCTTCCCCCTTGGTAACCATAAGTTTCTTCTCTACATCTGTGACTCTATTTTTGCTTTGCAAATAAGTTCATCTCAATAATTTTTTCTTCTTTTTGTTTTTTAAATTTTTATTGGCTTATAGTTGACTCACACTTTTGGGTTAGTTTCAGGTGTACAACAAAGTGATTCAGTTATACACACACATATATACTTCTTTAAAAATTTTTATTGGAGTACAGTTGATTTACAATGTTGTGTTAGTTTCAGGAGAGCAGCGAAGTGAATCAGTTATACATATACATATATCCACTGTTTTTTAAGATACTTTTCCCATATAGCTCATTACAGAGTATTGAGTAGAGTTCCCTGTGCTATACAGTAGGTCCTGTTGATTATCTAGTTTATATATAGTAGTGTGTGTATGTCAGTCCCAATCTCCCAATTTGTCACTTCCCCCCATGTTTCTCCCTTGGTATCCATACGTCTGGTTTGGAAACATCATTCTTAATGTTTGGGTTTTGCCAGCAATTGGATCAGGGGTGCTTCCAACCTCAGAGAACCATGGTTTTTCTTTACTGTTTCACTTACAGGTTTCAGCTAATGAGGACTTGGGGGGAGGTGTTAAAAGGTGAGACCCCTGGCCTCAATATGGAATACGCTGAAGTGCTGGGCCCTCTTCCCAGTTCCTTTAGGCACCAGCTAAATCCTCTGCTGCTACGCAATGACATTTCCATTGCTCTCTCTACCCAAACCTGCCCCTTGCCCTTTTTTTTCCTTTTTGAAAAAATTTTATTGAAGTATAATTGATGTACAATGTTGTGTTTAATTTCTGCTGTACAGCAAAGTGACTCAGTTATACATATATATTCTTTGTCGTATTCTTTTTCATTGTGGGTTTTTTTTAATTCAACTAATGTTGGTTTATAAGATTATATAATTTCCATGTGTACCACATCATATTTCAACATCTGTATACACTACAGTGTGGTCACCACCAAAAGTTTAGTTTTCATTCATCACCGTAGGGTTGACCCCCTTTACCTGTTTCACTCTCCCCCGACCCTGCTTCCCCTTTAGTAACCACTACTCTGTTATCTGTCTCTATGTGTTTGTTTTTGTTTCATTTGTTTCTTTATTATGTTCCACATGTGAGTGAAATCTTATGGTATTTGTCTTTCTACATCTGACTTATTTCCCTTAGTGAAATACCCCTGAGGTCCATCCAAGTTGCCGCAAATGCCCCTTGCCCTTTTTTTAAGTGTCTGTCTTGTGAGTGCTCCCTGATGAACCTGAATCCCAGCTTCTGTTTCCAAGGAACCTGTTCTAAGACTCTGTCATGATGTGTCCTTCTAAAGTCAACTGACTGCAGCAATATTTACAATAGCCAGGACGTGGAAGCAACTGAAATGTCCATTGACAGATGGATAAAGAAGACGTGGTACATACATACAATGGAACATTACTCAGCCACAAAAAAGAATGAAATGCCATTTGCAGCTACATGGATGGACCTAGAGATGATCATACTAAGTGAAGTAAGTCAGATAGAGAAAGACAAATATCATGTGATGTCACTTACATGTGGAATCTAAAAAAAGGGTACAAATGAACTTATCTACATAACAGAAATAGAGTTACAGATGTAGAAAACAAACTTATGGTTATGAGGGGATAAAGGGTGGGGGGAGGAATGAATTGGGAGATTGGGATTGACATATACACACTACTATATATAAAATAGATAACTAATAAGGACCTACTGTGTAGCACAGGGAACTCTACTCAATACTCTGTAATGGCCTATATGGGAAAAGAATCTAAGAAAAGAGTGGATATATGTATATGTATAACTGATTCACTTTGCTGTACACCTGAAAGTAACACAACATTGTAAACCAACTATACTCCAATCAAAATCAATTTTTTTTTAAATAAAGTCAACGGAAGGAAGGGCGATGGTATACCACATGGAATAGCATCCCCCCGCCAACTGTCTGTGTCAACGTGGACCCTCCATGTGACCTTACTTGGAAATAGAATCTTTGTGGACAGAATCCAGTGAAGAAGGGGGTGGTCTCCAATCCACCCCAATGACCAGGGCCCTCACAGGAAGAGGCAGAACTGAACACACGGCAAAGACGGTGGGAAACAGAGAAGAAGGCCCTGTGGACAACAGAGGCAGAGATGGGAGTAATGTTCAGTCTCGCTCAGAACTTCCAGCAGGCATCTGCCGACACCTTGATCTCAGACGCCGAGCCTCCGCAACTGTGAGCGAGTCTGTAGTTTAACCACCCTGTTTGCTGTGCTTTCCCCACTTCTGTGACAATTACAGTGTTTCAGGCACGGTCACTGGCTCCAGTTGCAATGATCTTGCAAGAAGAGCAAGAGAGAATTTATGACAGACTGGCAGGTCTCAACCTCAGGCAGAACCTTACACTGAGGGACTTCATCCTGGAGCTACATCTGTTCTGCCCGGCACAGCTAGAAAAAGAAATTAAATTCTTAGACCACACACTATGGTAATGGCGCTAGCATTGTGTCTGAATTTGCCAAAATAGCCCCATTCATCCTGCCCTTGTCAAGGTTCAGAAACACCTCTGCTTTTGTATTCAAAGTCAACTGGAAAAAAGACACTTAATAAAGATGTGCTAAAAGCAAGTGAAGAATTAAGATCAAACATCACATTTTACGGATACATCACAGATGCCTGTGTTTATTTGAGTTACCATAACCTTCAAAAACCACTGAAATGTATACAATGTTGAAATATGGACATGTTGAGATATTACTTTCACAACATTTCAATATTTTGAAATATTGTAATGAGCATTCCGCTGGAAGATCGGTATATATTTCTCAAAATGTGTCCCTTGGAACGGGAGTTAAAGGAACTATCTTTAAAAAGGAAGGGACTTCCCTGGCGGTCCAGTGGTTAGGACTCGGCTCTTTCACTGCAGGGGGTCCGGGTTCAATCCCTAGTCAGGGCACTGAGATCCCGCAAGCTTCACGGCGCAGCCAAAAAAAAGTTTAAAAAAGTAAAATAAAAAGGAAAGCCCAGGGTAAAATCCATGGACACAACGGGTGACACACACACACAGGCACGTATAAATTTTCACAGGCTTGTAAAGCGAGTAGGAACATTTAATCCGTATGTAATGCAAGACTGTCCAAACTTTTTTACAGTTTTTGTTCTCTTTCTGAGTATTCTAAGCATGAAACTCAAGGGAAAATTGGAACAGTGAATTTTAATATATTCTTGTAGCAGTAAGTATATATGCTCCCAGGGAATGATGGTGCTTCCTTTTTTTAACTGTTTTTTAAAATTTTTTATTGGAGTATAGTTGATTTACAATGTTGTGTTAGTTTCAGGTGTACAGCAAAGTGAATCAGTTATACGTATATGTATATCCACTCTTTTTTAGATTTTTTTCCCATATAGGTCATTACAGAGTATTGAGTAGAGTTCCCTGTGCTATAGAGTAGGTCCTTGTTGGTTATCTATTTTATATATAGTAGTGTGTATATGTCAATCCCAATCTCCCAATTTATCCCTCCCCGCCCTTATCCCCCCGTAACCACAAGTCTGTTCTCTATGCCTGTGACTCTACTTCTGTTTTGTAGATAGGTTCATGTTGATGGCTCTTCTTTTTTTCTCTCTTTTTTTTTCCCTTAAAAATAATGTTCTTTACAGCACCTAGTAGGAGCACAATAAATTAATTCATATGTACAATCAATACTTATTTCAAGTTATCCTTACTGAATGAAAATAAGCTCTCTCACCACTTCTTTCCATGCCTATACAGTCATCAGCCTGGCCTTCAAGGACCTCCTTAGCTGATTGTGCTACCCTGCAGAATCCAGTTTCCTTTATTCAGCCCCCAAATCACTCTTCCTTTCTTCTCCAGCCAGGTGTATCTGTCCCCGCTCTATCCCCCATCAGATGACATCCTCTCCCTGGGAGAACCAATGTCAGCATCGTTTACCTGCATTTGACATGGGGTCGGAGACCATTTTCTTACCTTTTCTTCATAGTTGTCTTTTCCTCCATAGAAACAACGCCCTTCACCAGCAAAGACCGTGGGTGACATCTGTGCATCTCCCGACGAGGTGCGGAGAGACATCCCGTAGGGTGTGCTGGAGGGACAGATACAGAATAAATGTCCTTCAGTATCGTGGGTGACATTGCAAGTAAATATTAAGTATTCGAATAAATATACTTTAAAATCCCCCCAAATTAGATTCATCCCCAAATAGAATTCTAATGTATTTAAGATTTATATGAAGGAAACATCTCCAGATCCTACGAATACTTGAACAATTAGCGCTTTGATTACACCACATGCACTGATGTTCTTTCAAAAGGAACAAACACAAGGCATTAACACCTTAGCACACCATTTGCTGTTTCTAAGTATTTATGGGATTACATTGACGATCAATTTAAACAAAAGATGGGTAGGTAAGTTCAGATCCTAATAAGCCTTTGAAAATGGCTCGGCCATAAAATATTAGAGAATACTAGGAGGATGGTGTGATAAATTAAAAATTCAGTATTCCATCTTCTTTCTCTCTCGACCTCAGCTGATACCCTCATACCGATTTGTTCGATGTGAAAGATTTCTTCAGCAAAAAGGATCCTGAATCAAATGGGGTATTTACGGGGCTCATTTGAGCAAATGCGCCATTTAACTGAATTTCAAGTATTCGAGACACAAAATGAACAGAGAAGCACTCTGATTTCCCCTCCCCCCCCATTTCGTTCAATGTATTGTTAATCAAGAACCATTATTCAGTCTCAATTTAAATGATTATCCGCACATTCTGACTGTTCCTGTTTAAGAATAATCATGCCTGATTTATATGTAAGGAGAAATAGATTGTTCTAGTGGAATTGTCTATGCCTGAATTTTAACTTGAAAGAATAAATGATAGGACGTGGAGAATTGCCTAGAATCTTACCACTCCATCCTTTTATGAATCCTAGTTGTTTCCTGGCTCTGTTAACTTGGTCTCATTGAATTTCATGATGTCCAGACATACAATGACACATCCCTGATATGTGAATTTGCAGAGCTTCTAAGACCATTAACATTTTACACTAATCATAACCAACTTTTCTTCTTCTTATTAATCTACCACTTCCTAAACACTAAGTCTGACTCAGTAGCTCTGATGAAGGGCTCAGTTCTTTGCATCTCTCACAGGTTAGCAGACATTTGGTCCTGTCCAAAATGTCCATAAGATGTTTGGTCCCTACAATATTTGGTGCATAAGATGTTTGGCCCACAAACATTTGGTCCACACCAAAAGGTCCTTGAAATTTGGTCTTATCCAAAATGTCCATCAGCATATTTGGTTCATGCCAAATGGTTTTGGACAGGAGCAAATATCAAGGACCTTTGGGCGTGGTCCAAATGTTTTATGGATGTTTTGGACAGGACCAAATGGTCCTGCAAATATCGTGGATCTTTTGGAGTGGAACTAATGTCTTTTGGATGTTTGGGACAGGACCAAATGTCCTGCAAGGCTCTATCAAGCTCCCATATGGTGCTGATACTTCTGGTACACGGACCACATTTTCCGTAGCGATCCTATACAAGACCGTCAAAGAAATGCAGGTGCAAAATCTTGGCTGCAGTATTCATACAAAGCTCTTGATTCCAAAATGGATTCTATAATAGACTATCCTGAATGAGATCTATGCAAAGATCTTTGAGAGACAGAAGTGGTTGCGTGGAATCTGGCATAAATATCATTTCATAGCCCCTCAATATTTATAGCTGATCTTGGAGGATGGCTACACGTTTATTTTAAGGTAACTGTTGAGTGGAACAGTGAACGTTGGCAAGACATGAGCAAAAACCATTACCAAAATGCAGAACTTTAAGAGTTTGTGGCAGTAGAGATAAGTTGAGTGTAAATTATAAAATTAGTCTGGGGAAGAGCCGAAGCTTTGCAGATTGTTCCTTAGAGGATTGAATAGGTCTCTACAAACATGGGTTTGAATCATGCCAAGCCTAGAAAATGTTGCTTCTTCTTGGGGATACCAGGACCATCTTTCTCAGGTGTTCTCTCCCAAGAGCTCAGCGGCCGAGGTGCATAAGAGTAGCTGACCCCTAAACTGATAAAACTAGTGCATGCAGAGAACTGGATTCTAACGTGGTTCTTCTAACGGGAGAAGGTCCAGTCCCCAAGATTTCCATACGGGGAATGGAAATCCACACCATCCCTCATCTTATGAAGAAGACGATCCAGGGCAGGACATGTGAATTTAGAAGGATCCTAATTCCCCTTCTTTTTTCTGGACCTCATCTTCTCAGACTGGGGTGCTAATGGGTCTCACCATGTGTCAGAACTTTCCCACTTGGGGGAGGCTGTATCCATTTCTGAGGGGTACCGTAACAGGGTGCCAGAAATCGGGTGGCTTATTGAAACAAGAGAAATGTATTGTCTCATAATGATGGAGGCCAGGAGTCCAAGATCAAGGGGTCAGCAGGGTTGAGTCCTTCAGAGGGAGGAGGGAGACTCAGACCTCCCTACGAGGGAGACTCGCATCCATATGTCTATCCTAGTTTCTGGTGGTTTCAGGAAATCTTTGATGGTCCTTGGCTTGTAGATGCATCATCCCGGTCTCTACCTTCCTCCTCATATGGCCTTCTTCTCCCTGTGTGCACGTCTGTGCCCAGATGTCCCCTTTATATAAACACACCAGGCATATGAGATTAGAGCCCACCCTAATGGCCTCATCGTAATTAAGTATATCTGAAACTACCCAATTTCCAAATAAGGTCACATTCTGAGGTATTTGGGTTTAGGACTTCAACATACGAATTTTTGAGGGATACAGTTGAACTCATTACGGTGCTTTGCAATGTCTTGTTACTGAACCGAACTTGGGTTCGCTCGCCTGACACACAGCAAAGCCAGTCTACTGGCACTGGGTTGTGGTGAAGGAAAGTACAGCATTTATTGCAGGGCACTAAGCTCAGAAGACCGGCACTCCCCAAGCGCTTTCAGGGAAGGGTTTTTAAAGGCAACGTGAGGGGTGAGGGTCACAGAGCGTGTGATGAGCTCACGGACATTCTTCTGATTGGTCGGTACTGAGATAACAGAACGGTGTTTCAGGAATCTCAGTCATCGACCTTCTGTTCCCAGGTGGTCTGGGGTCTACGTGTCGGTCGTCAGCAGTTTCCTTCTGGTGGGAGCCTGGTTCCCGTAAAAACAACTTATAAATGTGCATCAGACATTGTTGTCTGTGTCCTTCAGGGAGGAACTAAAGATTCTGTGACTCTGCTATGTGGCTGATCTGTTGTACACACGGTTACCAGTTTCCCAGCCCAAAAGCTATTCTTACCGTCGTGTTCACATTTTCCTAATCGTTAACTCTCAAGCCAGCCTATTGAGACTCTGGAGAGGCCTGAAGCCAAGCCTTTCACTTCAAGAGACAGGGGACTCCTCTACCCAAGAGGATCCCAAAGAGTCCTGCTCAGTTTTAATCTCAATCTGAGAGCTGTCCAGATGTAGTGGGAGTCCTGTAGGAAACAGCAGGAGATATAGGCCAGGATATCTGAGCTCTGGAAGCCACCGAATCTTCAGCTACCTTTGGAAGCTGCCGTTTCCTTTTTTTAATGCCCCGAATTTCATTTAGTCCTTATTAAATGTTGCAGCCTGATGACAAGGCCAGTCATGATGATTAGCCACGAGCAGAGGTCGGTGCTCTGAGGCAAAGGCATTGCTGGGGCACAGAACTTTCCAGAAACTGCCCCGTGCATAAAATTACCCAGTTTATCCCGTCGGAATCAGGATCGCAAGTTCTTAGTAGGAGCTAGAGTCTGTACCTGTGTGTGAATGCCAGCCGTTAATGCACAGAAGCCAATTCCCTAAACAGTAAGGGTGTAAACAAACCCAAAAGCAAACTAGTCAGTGGGATGCAGTAAAATTATTTGATGGAGGGACCTGTGAACTTCTTCAGTTGGTATCGCCTCATGGATGCACTTGGATCTCGGATGCTGCTGCTGGTGATGATAAAATGCTGCTGTTGTTGTTCATGCTACTGATATGTTTCATTACCTTGAAGAGGAAGAAAAGAACATCACTTCTAGGCTGTATATGAAACCCTACTTATTGCTGGCTCGAAGAAAAGGACATTTCATATCCTCTCTTCACCTTTCTGCTCCTGATTCCTGGAGATGTCATACACTATGAAATATATTTTGCTGGGTTTTGAACATGATATTAATCTTATAATCATATAAAATCAACATAGTATATTGTATATAATAGGTATAAGATATAAATTATGTTATGATATACTAATATTAATAGATTACTATTATAATAATATTAACATTACAGGGAAACCATATCAGTGACAAGTTTATTTCAAGACAGACACCAAAAAGAAAAATAATTTTGAATTCAGATTTTTTTAAAATATTTTTTTCTTTCAAATTTAAGTTATTCGTGGATGGAACTAGAGATGATCATACTAAGTGAAGTAAGTCAGACAGAGAAAGACAAATACCATATATCACTTATACGTGGAATCTGAACTATGACATGAATGAACTTATCTATGAAACAGAAACAGTTTCACAGACAGAGAAAAGTTGTGGTTGCCAAGGAGAGGGGTTGGGGGAGGGATGGAGTGGGAGATTGGGGTTAGCAGATGTAAGCTTTTATATATAGAATGGATAAACAACAAGGTCCTACTGTATAGCACAGGGAAGTATATTCAATATCCTGTGATAAACCATAATAGACAAGAATATGAAAAAGAATGTATATATATGTAGAACTGAATCACTTTGCTGCACAACAGAAATAATCACAACATTGTAAATCATCTATACTGTAACAAAAAATTGCTATTGATGTGTAAGGTATATAAAATGTTAATTACATGATTTTGTACAAAGCCACTAGATATATAGTTCATAATTATTGCACCCCTGTGGCCAGTGGCAGAGAGAAAATCTTTGTATCTGATGCCATGTGTAATATCTGGAATGTTTTCCAGGAAATATTTCTATTTTAAACAAATTTGTCTAAAGTTTTATGCTAGAAAATCCTGTGTGGGAGATCCCTGGTGGCGCAGTGAAGAATCCACCTGACAATGCAGGGGACACGGGTTTGAGCCCTGGTCCGGGAAGATCCCACATGCCGCAGAGCAGCTAAGCCTGTGCGCCACAACTACTGAGCCTGCATATAGAGCCTGCGAGCCACGACTACTGAGTCCGCGAGCCACGACTACTGGAAGAAAAAGAAAAAAAAAAGAAAAGAAAATCCTATATGATATTTAACTTTGTGATTGGCATGCAAACAACTAGTAACAATTAGTATAGGAAATGTGGCAGTGAGTCAACAGGAATATTCTGTAGGGCTATGTTGTCTAATATGATAGCTGTTATCTGTGTATGGCTACTTAAACTTAAATATAAATCAATTTAAGTTAAATGGCATCTTCAATTCTTCACTTCAAACAGCCAAACGTCAAGTACTCACTTGTGCCTGGTGACCACCGTATTGGATAGAGCAGATATAAAACACTTCTGTTTTATAGAACATTTCATCATAGAAAGTTAAAAAGGCAGCATTGATCTAGATGATAGAGATTAAATACAGTCACATATTAACATACTACTGCCATTAACACTCAGCATAAGCAGACACACACACACACACACACCCCCACACACACACAGACACACACAGACACACACACACACACACACACACAGACACACACACACAGACACACACAGACACACACACAGACACACACACACACACAGACACACACCCACGCACACACACACAGACACACACACACACACACACAGACACACACACACAGACACACACCCACACCCACACACACACAGAGACACACACACACACACAGACACACACACACACACACACACAGAAACACACACACACACACCCACACACACACACACACACCCACACACCCACAGACACACACACACACACACACACCCACACACACACACACACACACACACACACACACACACACACACACACACACCCCTGGCTTGGCGAATGTTGATACAGAAAGATAGAAATCCAAGCAAGAGTAAGGATTTGCAGTCACTGTAAAGGAATCCTGCAAACAAAATACAAATGAATTCTTTTCATTAATAGAGGCAAAGAGACCTTGAATCTACGGAATTCCAGTTGTAATCCGTCTAATGTGAAATTTATTCAATTTTTCATTTGTGCAAAACAGTAAAAAAAAAAAGTTTTAATGAAAAATAAGAAAGAATGGGAGCAATGGACTTCGGTAATCAGAAATACTGGTACAGTCTGCTTCACTAGAATTTCATAATTCAAATATTTTTACTAAAATGCAAGGAAGTACATACTAGAATAAAAACAAAAGTGCACACAGATGTTAATAGCAGCTTTATTCCTAACTGTCAAAACTTGGAAGCAGCCAAGATGTCCTTCAGTAGATGATGGATAAATTAACTGTGGTCCATCCAGACAACGGAATATTATTCGGCTATAAAGAAATGAGCTATCAAGCCAGAAAAAGACACAGAGGAACCTTACATGCGTAGGACTTAGTGAAAGAAGCCCATCTGAAAAGACTGGTTACTGTATGATTCCAACTCTGTAACTATGGAGACAACAAAAGATCATTGATGGCCAGGAGGTAGAGGGGAGGGAGGGATGAATCGGCAGAGCCCGAAAGGTTTTGAGGGCCCAGAAAATATGCTGTCCGATACTATAATGATGTGTAACTGTCATTGTACCTTTGTCTGAAACCATTTCCACTAAGATCAGGAACAAGACAAGGTTGCCCACTCTCACGACTATTATTCAACATTGTTTTGGAAGTTTTAGCCACAGCAATCAGAGAAGAAAAAGAAATAAAAGGAATCTAAACTGGAAAAGAAGAAGTAAAGCTGTCACTGTTTGCAGATGACATGATACTACACATAGAGAATCCTAAAGATGCTACCAGAAAACTACTAGAGCTAATCAATGAATTTGGTAAAGTAGCAGGATACAAAATTAATGCACAGAAGTCTCTTGCATTCCTATACACTAATGATGAACAATCTGAAAGTGAAATTAAGAAAACACTCCCATTTACCATTGCAACAAAAAGAATAAAATACCTAGGAATAAGCCTACCTAAGGAGACAAAAGACCTGTATGCAGAAAACTATAAGACACTGATAAAAGAAATTAAAGATGATACAAATAGATGGAGAGATATACTTTGTCAAAACCTATAGAATATACAACACCAAGGGTGAACCCTAATGTAAACTACAGACTCTGGGTGATGATGACGTGTCCATGTAGGGTCATTGATTATAACAAATGCACCATCTGGTGGGGGGATGTGGATAATGGGGGAGGCTCTCCATGTGTAGGGGAAGTGGGTGTATGGGGGAATTTCTGTACCTTCCCCTCAGTCTTGCTGTGAACATAAAACCGGTCTGAAAAATAAGGTTTATAGTCAGCCCTCCATATCAGCGGGTTCCACACCCGCGAATTTAAACAAACACGGATCAAAAATGTTCAGAAAAAAATTCTTTTCCAAAATTTCCAAAAAAACTTGAATTTGCTGCAGTCCAGCAATGATTTATATATCATTTACATTGTGTTTACAACTATTTACATAGCATTACATTGTATCAGGTATTATAAGTCATCTAGAGATGATTTATTTAAAGTGTATGTGGGAGGATGTATGTTGGTTATATGCAAATACTATGCCATTTTATATAAGGATCTTGAACGTCCACAGATTTTGGTATCTGAGGGGGTCCTTGAACCAACAGCCTGTGGAGATTGAGGGACGACTATTTTAAAACATGTTCAGACAACGTTGTGATTTTTACTTTCAGCAGGCTTCTTTACTGCCAGGAACTTAAGAGGAGGAAAATGATCTATTACATGACCCCAAGTGTTCACTCTTTCTGTTTTTCTTTCTTCATTTCTGACAATTCCACATTTCCCTCTGTTATTATTTCTCTTCCCTATGAAGAATTTCTTTTAACATTTCTTTTAAAAAGCAGATCTTGGAGATAATGTATTGTAGCTTTTCTTGAATTGAAATGTCTATTTCAGCTTCATTCCTAAAGGGCATTTTTTTGCTAGATGGAGGCTCCAGTTTGACAGTTATTTTCCTTCAGAACTTTCAAGAAGATTTTCTAGGTTTTTTTAGATTTTTGTGTGTGTGCTACGAACAGTTCACAGGAGATCTTAACCTCTTCACAAATTTTTAAGTGTACAGTACAGTATTGGTAACTGTGAACACGTTTTACAGTGGGTCCCTAGAACTTATTCATCTAGTATAATTTAAATACTATACCCTTTATTTATTTTTTAAAAATTTTTATTGGAGTATAGTTGGTTTACAATGCTGTGTTAGTTTCTACTGTACAGCTAAGTGAATCGGTTATACATATACGTATATCCACTATTTTTAAGATTCTTTTCCCATATAGGTCATTACAAAGTATTGAGTAGAGTTCCCTGTGCTATACAGTAGGTCGTTATTAGTTATCTATTTTATATATGGTAGTGTGTATATATCAATCCCAATCTCCCAATTTATCCCTCCCCCCCCTTACCCCTGGTAACCATAAGTTTGTTTTCTACATCTGTGACTCTCTTTCTGTTTTGTGAATAAGTTCATCTGTATGCTTTTTTTTAGATTCCACATATAAGCGATATCATGTGATATTTGTCTTTCTCTGTCTGACTTACTTCACTCAGTATGACAATCTCTAGGTCCATCCATGTTGCTGCAAATGGCCTTATTTTGTTCTTTTTTCTGGCTGAGTAATATTCCATTGTATGTGCTTTTGTTACTTTCAAATCACAGATTCTAACTTGCCTTTAGGGGCTGTGGTTCCAACTTTAGTTTTCCAAGACTGCGCTGTGTTATTTTTTAGTTTGTCCCCCATGGGTACCTCCAAAGGGCCAGTCTGGTTCCTGGGTGGTAGCCTTTATCTGCTACAATTACTGTAGCCTCTGCTCTATTGATGTCAGTCCCTCCACATAAGCAGGGCTCCGGGCTGGCTGAGGGCATCACACACAGTGTCAAAGAAGCCCCTAGTCTAAGCTCTTCCTCTCCTTGATTGTGCCAACAATCTTCCGCTCACGGGGACCCCTTTTCCTGGCGCTCTGGCTGGAAAGCTAGGGTTTTACCTCCTACAGGGTGTTGCTTCATTTCCGTGGCTAGGTGTTCCCCGGACAGATGGGCATGGGAAGCCAGCCTGGGCGTGCGACTGCCACCACTGTCACCACTGTTTGTGACAAAGCTTTGTCCCTAGAGCTCGCTGGAGGGGGGCCAGCACAGACCCCTGAGCTGTGCCCCGCAGGGTCCCTCTCTCTGGGACTCTGACGCAATAAGGGGGTTTCCTTGGTGCTTTTTCTGTCCACGTGGGCTGCACAGCCCTGGGGGTCCGGCTGGCCACGAGCCGGGAGAGACAACAGGAGAAGCACCCTGAGCCCATTGTTGCCTGGCCTTTCTTTGAGGTTTGGTTTCCTTCTCCGTCTCTTGTCCCTTCCTTACTGTGTACCTTTAAAGTCCTCATGCCATTGCTTTCCATATTCTGTCCAAGGCTTAGTTGTAACAGGAACCAACGTTGGGGTAGAGTGTGTCTACTCCATCCTAATCAACCTTCCCTTTTGCCCATTTATCCTGTTCTCCATGCACTTTTTTCTTAGCTGATCCCAAGGGCTTGAAAGGGATGCACCCATCAACTATTTATCTCCTGAAATTGAAAATGGGTTCGCAACCCTGGGTTCATCTGGAATTTAACGTTTAGGAGGTCCTCAGATTGCGAGGACCTAAGACTGAACTGAAGATGAAAATTTTCCAAAGCAGCTCGTCCTCCTCTTGTTTGGCATCTAAAGCTGGGAGTACTGTCCTTCCTCATGAATAAGCAATGTCCTGCCAAAGCCAAAGGCCAATCTTTTTCTGTATTTAAGGTCACAAAAAATCTCTTCCTCGGGTTCTATGTTCTGCCTTCAATTCAACCATTTTGGCTTAAGATGCTGTTAAATATGAAGTGGCGTGAGGTGGCTCACATGATAAAGATCGCACTATTGAAACCTGGTCCAAAGATACCTCTTGCTTTGTAATATCTTAATTTTTGAAAATTAATTAATTAATTAATTTTTGGCTGCGTTGGGTCTTCGTTGCTGCGCGCGGGCTTTCTCTAGTTGCGGCGAGCGGGGGCTACTCTTGGTTGCAGTGTGCGGGCTTCTCCTTGCGGTGGCTTGGGCTTGTTGCGGAGCATGGGCTCTAGGCGTGTGGGCTTCAGTAGTTGTGGCTCACGGGCTCTAGAGCGCAGGCTCAGTAGTTGTGGCTCACGGGCTTAGCTGCTCCGCGGCATGCGGGATCTTCCCGGACCAGGGCTCGAACCCGTGTCCCCTGCATTGGCAGGCGGATTCTCAACGACTGCGCCACCAGGGAAGTCCTGTAATATCTTTAAATCATAAGGAGAAATCCTGGCAATGAACATGTGTACATCACTCCCTTTATACGCATCAAGAAGGAGAACAGGGTTGGGTGATCCGATTTATCATGGGGGAAGGGCAGCCTGGAGTGAAGGGGTGCGGTCCCTCCCTCCCTGCCAGGCAGGCTTTGATAAAGCAAAGGTGAAGGGCTCCCTCCAATGCACACCTGCCCCTTGAAGAGAACAGCAGCCCCTGCCTCTCAGAAGCTTGCCTTTGACCATCCCCAGTAGGCATTTATATTTAAACATCTTGATCTGCCTTTTTCACTTTTCATGCACGCCACTGATTTCTTTTTAAAAAAAGTAAAAAAAGGCTTTTGCAAAGAAGTCTTTATAGCTCTTATTCAAAAGACCCAAGGAAGACAAACCCTCACCGACCACCAGGAGGTAAGACATCTGTGCCCCTTGTCCTCAAATACGGGTGGATTTTTCCTAACGACCTGCAGGTCCAGTAGCAACTGGCAGCCCCGCCAGGTGCACACCTGCAGGCAGCCACACACCAGCCCTCGTGTAATTTAGTAGGATGTCTTTTGTTACAAAACCAGCCCTCCATTCCCCAGCCAGGACTCTGCTGAAACGGAAAATAGGCCTCAGAGGTTGCTCTCTTTTGTCTCCCACCTGGAGTTATTTTTAGGGCTTGTTCAGATGGAAGAGCCTCTCTTCCTAATTTCAGTGTTTCCCTCACAAACCTGCTCGGTCCGCCCCTGACAAAGGAGCCCTGTGAGCCGAGCGCTGTAAATAATTCC
Organism: Eubalaena glacialis; assembly: GCF_028564815.1. Taxonomy (NCBI): domain Eukaryota; kingdom Metazoa; phylum Chordata; class Mammalia; order Artiodactyla; family Balaenidae; genus Eubalaena; species Eubalaena glacialis. The sequence continues at coordinate 3,124,763 of NC_083736.1, read as the reverse complement.
TTCCCTCTCTCCAGAGGTGTCTGCCGAGGGCATCGTCTGCCCTCCCAGCATCTCTGCATCCCGACGTGGGTCGTGAGCGATGGGTAGAGACACGGCCAAGCTGTGTGCTTCTCGCTCAAAGCCCTGGGTGGTCGCCGGACTCCACGATGCCGCCAGTGGCTCAGCTGCCTCGGCTTCCTTAATACTTCATCGATCTTTCAATTTGGTCCATAGACACACTGGCGGTGAGCGCGCGAACACCGAACACCGTAGGGCAACTGCAGTGAGGCCAGACAGCAGGAGAGGGCAGGGCCTCTCCCCAGAGCCAAGTGGATTCGCTCGGTTACCCAACCCAAGTATTTATCTTTGCATAAGTACCGGATTCCTCTCCAGCATCTAGTTCCGAGGAATCAATAAATCTTTCTACATAGTTACGGTGCCTTTTCTTAGGAGAAACCTTAAACGCTTTAAGGAAGTTAACCACCTATTTCGGTGGCATTGGAATCACTTTGCTTTGTAAATACTTGGACTTCACAGCTCCTTAAATGCTGGGGAGGTTTTCAAGGTCGGCAAGCAAGGCAGGTGAGAGATAAGTTAATTGGGATTGAATACAATCAAATATATTTTGCAGTTTCACCTTTTAAAAAGAAAATTCTCGGGGGACTTCCCTGGAGGTCCAGTGGTTAAGACTCTGCGCTTCCACTGCAGGGGGCGCGGGTTCGATCCCTGGTTGGGGAGCTAAGATCCCGCATGCCTCACAGCTCGGCCAAAAATTAAAAAAGAAAAAAATTCTGATTTGCAATTAATTGCAATATTGATTAAAAAACAATTTTGGAGTTTCTCCTTTTAAAAAGAGAATTCTGATTTGCAGTTAATTGCAATGTTGATTTAAAAAGCAACAAAACTCCAGGATTCTGTCTTCTGGATCTTTTCTCCATCTGTGGTCAAGCTTGTTTAAGACTGGGTGGTCTTGTTGAATGTGGTAGGAGTGTTGAAATTAAAATATTCCAGTTCTTTTAGCACACATGTTATTGCACCGGACGCCGTGGCAGTGAAATGAGGTGCCGTTTAAATTTATCACAGACCACCTCTCCTGGGACCGTGCCCCTGCCTTCTCCAGGGGTGGGCTACACTGCTATCGTTCCCCCCCCCCCAGAACACCGGCATCAAATGACACCCATGCTCATCTCCATGTTGGCCAAACACAAGTGGGCTTTTGTGACGGGTCTTGCAACCAGGTACACTGAATAAATTCCAAGTTAAATGTATTTTTAAAATAAATTTAATTAATTAATTAATTATTATTATTATTATTACTGTTTTGGCTGTGTTGGGTCTTCGTTTCTGTGCGAGGGCTTTCTCTAGTTGCAGCGAGCGGGGGCCACTCTTCATCGCAGTGCGCGGGCCTCTCACTATCACGGCCGCTCTTGTTGCGGAGCCCAGGCTCCAGACGCACAGGCTCAGTAATTGTGGCTCACGGGCCCAGTTGCTCCGCGGCATGTGGGATCCTCCCAGACCAGGGCTCAAACCCGTGTCCCCTACATTGGCAGGCAGACTCTCAACCACTGCGCCACCAGGGAAACCCCTTAATTGTATTTTTAAAAGTGTGGCTTCCCTGGTGACGCAGTGGTTAAGAATCGGCCTGCCAATGCAGGGGACACGGGTTCGAGCCCTGGTCTGGGAAGATCCCACATGCCGCGGAGCCACTAAGCCCATGCGCCACAACTACTGAGCCTGCGCTCTAGAGCCCTAGAGCCACAACTACTGAGCCCACGTGCCACAACTACTGAAGCCCGTGCACCTAGAGCCTGTGCTCCGCAACAAGAGAAGCCACCGCAGTGAGAAGCCCGTGCACCGCAACAAAGACCCAACGCAGCCAAAAATAAATAAATAAATAAATATTTTTAAAAAAGTGAACACAGTGTTTAAGACTTTTGATATCCATATGTCCCCAAATACTCGGGTTTGATCTCAAAGAACCAATCAGCACCATACTTACTATTGTCCTTTTGTGCGTCCCACTCAGCTCAGTGGTGATGCTGAGTGCAGGAGCTTCACGCTGGATCCAGACGTCACCCTCCCTCCCCTCGGCCACCGTGAGATGCTCACATAACCTCAGGCAGCAGTGTTCATGTGTCTGCTGTGAATGAGTGAGTTAAGAGGAATATTTTCACTGACCAAGCCTTTGCAAGTACTTAATTTTTTTTTCTTCCAGGTGCTTAAACATCTGTGAGCAGATTTCTGTTATCCAGGGTGTAGTCCCCAAAACATATGTCATATATATTTCATGGGTGATAAGATAGGACATTTTGGGGCAATTTTCACAACCTTGCTCCTTAATCATATGTGATTCATTTGGGGGTGTACCTAATAGCATAACCTCGATCAAAAAGCTAATATCTTTAATTCTCAGTTTTCTTTGTGAACTCAAAATAATAACATTAATTTCATCAGACTTTGGTCGACTTTAAATGACCAAATATGAAGGGTTATTTTTTGCACCCATAGTGGGCGCTCAACACCTGCTAATTTAATGGAAATTTGACTTTTATATGCACGCATCTAAAGCCCTCTAATATTATATGGAAATTCACTTTGTCATCTTAAATTATTTCTAGCTGTTTTTTTTTTTTTTGCCAGAAATCTTCTGTTTCTTTAGATTAACAATAAGATTTATGATGGAATTTAATTATGGCTGCTAAAAACTTAATCATTAATAGTGTTAAAGGAACCTCAGGGCACTTTTTCCTCTTAATGAACATTGACAACTATGGAATGTCACGATGTTATAAAAATATCTCTGTCACATTAATAAACGCCACCAACCACAGAGCCATCTGGACTCTGCTTCAGAAACCTTCCCTCACAGAAATCTCTGTAATGGCCCAAACCTCGAAAACGTCACGAATTTTCCCCTTATAGGGCTGAACATATGCCGTATTTCTTACCTTGTGTGTCTCTTGACAGTTCAATAAATCTAAAGTTACAAACTTTACAATTGCACACAACACATGACAAACGAATTTTACTTTCTAATGTTGCACATATTTTCTTCTCTCTCTCTTTCCTTCCTTCCTCTCTCTCTCTTCCTTCCTTCCTTCCTTCCTTTCTTCCTTCCTTCCTTCCTTCCTTCCTTCCTTCCTTCCTTCCTTCCTGTCTCCTTCTTTCCTTCTTCATCATCCCTCTAGCGTTTGCTTTGAGTCAGACACTTTGATTTGTACATACATGGTAAGGATTCAAACACTTCGTCTATAGGTCAGGTTGATTTTGGAGAACTATAGAGTTTGATGAAGTTGTCATTTTCATCTATCCGCACCTCTTCTTCGGGAACCTCTGCCCGCATATGAGAATTACCTGAGGGGATTTCACAAAATACTGAAGTCTCAGGTGCACTCTTAGAGATTTTTTGAGTTAATATTCTGGGTTGGGGCTTTCTCAAATACATGTGAGTATTTGAAACCCCTCTTTCTTATTTAATAATAATATGAATAAGTGGGAAAGATTGAGGACTTTGCCAAATCAGCAAAAAGTAGTCACCCATTCCTCACTTCACCACACTCAATAGGAAGAAGAAAGATTTGGAAAGTGTTCCTGTAAATCACACTCTAAGTAAAATCTACCTCTTAGGGCTTTGGACCTTCTGGCCTCTGTGAGAAAAATGGTGTCTTGGGTTCCCATCTTCCTGATAGAAATATAGTGCTTTGCATGTGGTACCACTTTAATGTTCAGCATGAATCTGTGGCATTGGCCAAGTTTTTCTTTCCACTCTACATCCGAAGAAATCAAAGCTCTAAGACATTTTGTCACTTCTCAAAGGTTGCACAAGACAGGATGCGTGACCCTGACATCAAACTCAGACCCTCTGGTGTTTAAAGGGAACCTCAATTCCATCACATCGTACTGCCTTACATGCTGAATTCTATCATACTAGCATCTCAAAACAAAACAGTTAAGTGACAGGAGACACCAACACTAAAAAATGGAAAAGAAGGACGCTTCCATGGTGCCAACTACTTTGTGCATTAGCGTATGTTTCTGGTTGGGCGTTTTAGGCCAGAGGCAGTTCAACACACGTGCAAGTATCCTGACTATACGTGGATATTGCATGAGAATTCAGCTGAAAGTGCTGGAAAAGTCAGCAAAGGATGGTACAAGACGTATATGTTGTCAATAGAGCACATTTGCAATGACGGAAGGGTTTCCTGTTTACCGTACAGATTATAGGTGAATAGTATCTCTCTATAATTATCAATAATAGTATTTATGAAAACATCAGGAACTACTTTTACTACCATTACAATAGCAATGTTATTTTTTTATAATTAATTTTTATTGGAGTATAGTTGCTTTACACCGTTGTGTTAGTTTCTGCTGTACAGCAAAGTGAGTCGGCTATACATATACATATGTCCCCTCTTTTTTGGATTTCCTTCCCATTTAGGTCACCACAGAGCATTGAGTAGAGTTCCCTGTGATATACAACAGGTTCTCATTAGTTATCTGTTTTATACATGGTATTAATAGTGTATATATGTCAATCGCAATCTCCCAATTCATCCCACCCAGCAATGTTATTTCCTGAGGGTCTCCACTAGATGCCTCAGCTACCAGAGACCCCCATTTCATGCAGCCCGCGATGCCTTTGCTCTCTGAGATTTTAAATAAGTGAATTCAATTTATCTCAAATAACTATTCCTTGTAACATCTCAGGGATTCTGTGGTCATGTGTGTGACAGTTTTCTTTTTTGCGTCTGGCTCTGATTTACTGACTACATGGGATTCTTAGTGTCCTGTCTTTATCTCATGTCTTGCTCAAATTGTGCCTTTTTCAACAATTCACATGTCTTTCCTTTCCATAAATATAGTAGACGCAAAGCTGCTGAATAGTCAATGTTAATACCCCCGTTGTGAGGCATTGACTATTCAACATCCGTGAGCATGAAGTTACGTTCTGCACTTCAGCTAAACCCCTTTTCTGCTGCTTTCCCGACCAAGGCAAGGTACCCCCTAAAAATATCCACAAAGTCTCTCCTTCTTCCTTACAAGAAGCTCTCCTGTCCTGGCGGAGCAGAGCCTCTGGGCTCAGTTGACGTATATGATAGCATTTGTCCTCTCCTTTCTGCTCATGTAAGTTATTTATTCCTCATCAACCCTACTGGAAGGACCTAATTCTTTCCGTTTTACAGATGGAGAATGTAAATCTGTTCCATAAAGGACTGAACTGTCCAAGGTCACCCAAGCCATTGCACAGCTGGGATATGAACACACAACTCCCCACCTCCACCCTCTCCCTCTCTCCCCCGAACTCGCTCAACCTTTCAGGCAAAGGAGACTATAAGTTACAACTCTTAGCACTTGCTTGGGAACATGTGTAGTCTTGGGTGTTCATCGGTGATTTGCATTCAACTGTGTTAGGCTCTAAAGGTTCTGTTCTTTGTACAAAGCTACATCTTCTTCCCTGTGATAAAATAAACAGAGTGCCCACGTAGGGTGCACACACACACACACGCTGACACACACACACACATTTAAATGGAGATACTGTTGGTGCCGCTTACATGATATGGGAGAGCATGCTGGCGTGAGGGATTCACATTCATATTTCTGTCTGGAAGTCAGGAGTGGGTATGATCTTTTTGGTCTCTTCTGTGATGAGAGCTTCATCTGCTACCATGATGTCATTTACCATCTCCACGTTGGTGATGCCTCCTGAGTTGACATCCCCAAGAGCTCTCTCCCCTAAGCCCATGATGACAAATTCAACAACCCACCTGAACCATCACTTAGCTGTGTCACCTTAAACACCCTCTGTCTAAAGCTGGCTTCACGATGACATATATACATTACCAAATGTAAAATAGATAGCTAGTGGGGAAGCAGCCGCATAGCACAGGGAGATCAGCTTGGTGCTTTGTGACCACCTAGAGGGGTGGGATAGGGAGGGTGGGAGGGAGACGCAAGAGGGAGGGGATATGGGGATATATGTATACATATAGCTGATTCACTTTGTTATACAGCAGCAACTAACACACCATTGTACAACAATTATACTCCAATAAAGATGTTATAAAATAAAAAATAAATGGTTCTGAAGAACCTAGGGACAGGACAGGAATAAAGACGCAGACGTAGAGAATGGACTTGAGGACACGGGGAGGGGGAAGGGTAAGCTGGGACGAAGTGAGAGAGTGGCATGGTCATATATACACTACCAAATGTAAAACAGATAGCTAGTGGGAAGCAGTCGCAGAGCACAGAGAGATCAGCTCGGTGCTTTGTGACCACCTAGAGGGGTGGGATAGGGAGGGTGGGAGGGAGACACAAGAGGGAGGAGATACGGGGATATATGTATATGTATAGCTGATTCACTGTGTTATACAGCAGAAACTAACACACCATTGTAAAGCAATTATACTCCAATAAAGATGTAAAAAAAATAAATAAAGGTGGTTTCATCATCTCCAAGTCCAATCCTGCCAGGGTTCCCTAGTGAATACCAAGTCACCAACCTACCCGCAAGCCAACAGTTGGCTGTAACCAGAGAATTTGGCTCCCCAGACCCCTAATCTCTCCCCAGTGCCTGTTAGTGATATCCCTGTAATCACTTTCCAGTCTATCCATATGATTTTCCCTCATCATTTTCATGACCTTTTTGTTCTTTGACTTTTCTTTAAGAAACTTCTAACTGATATCTCTGCCTCTCTGCTCCTCTTCAAATATTTCTCCATCCTGCAGGCAGAATAAACATGCCCAAAGTGCAGCCTCTACATATCATTTGCTGATTAAAACTCTTTTTCTTTATTCTATTTTTTTAATTTTTAAAAATTATTATTTTACACTGGGGTATAGTTGATTTACGATGTTGTGCTAGTTTCAGGTGTACAGCAAAGTGATTCAGATATACATATATATATACTCACACACACATACACATATACACACACACACATATACATATATACTCAAGATTCTTTTCCATTATAGGTTACTACAAGATATTGAGTATAGGTCCCTGTGCTATACAGTAAATCCTTGTTGCTTATCTCTTTTATATTTAGTAGTATGTGTATGTTAATTCCAAGCTCTTAATTTATCCCTCCACCCCCTTTCCCCTTTGGTAACCATAGGTTTGTTTTCTATGTCTGTGAGTCTACTTCTGTTTTATGAATAAGTTCATTTGTATCACTTTTTAAGATTCCACATATGTGATATCATATAATATTTGTCTTTCTCTGTCTGACTTACTTCACTTAGTATGATCATCTCCTGGTCCATCCATGTAGCTGCAAATGGCATTATTTCATTCTTTTTTATGGCTGAGTAGTATTCCATTGTATATACATACCACATCTTCTTTATCCATTCAACTGGCTTTCTGACTAAAACTCTGTAATGGTATCCCAGGACCCTCCGGATTAAGTCCAAATTCCTTAGCCCAGTTTCCAAGATAGATAACTTATAACATCTCCAAGGGCAGATGAGGATTGGGTAAAAATAGAGAAAATCTCCAGGGTAGGAAGGGGGCTTTGGAAAAGAAGAGTAGAGGTTATTCCCTGATCAAAGTAGATGAAGATATCCCTGATTGAAGCCTGTGGTGACAGGGGTTGAGGGAGTGTAATGAAAATAGAAAAACTGGCTACGGTGACAGCTGAGATTTTGTCCTCTTGTTCTACAAGGGCTATGGCTGTTCCACTTGTGACCTGAATACGTGGAGAGTGGGGGAAGTCCATGTCCAGCTAAGCCTTTGCCAGACATACTGTAATGTTGAGATGTAAAGTGGTCCATGAGATTCCTAAACTATTCAAGGGGGACAAAGAGGGTCTGTACCACCCCTCCACCCACCTCTCTCCACCCTGAGTGAGGGGAAGAAAGTTGAAAAGATGTGGTACAGAAAACGAGGGGGAAGAGCCTGTCTGCTTCACTTGGCAATGCCCGATGCAATGCAGATATATGTCATTTTTCAGTTAATTACACTCCACTGTCGAGGGAGCTTTGCAGACATGTAAAAAGTATCCTGTCTAGTTTAGAGTAATAGATATTCCCACATGGGCATCCCATGAAAAAATGTGAGCATCGGATATTCAAAGTTAAAGAAGTCTCTGCGATTTCATTTAAACAAACAAATGGGGAAAAGCAATTTGCAACCCGGTAGACAAAGTGAAATAATATACCATTTCCCCTTTCTTAACTAGAATTTACCGCAGTTTAGCCCAATAGTTGATGCAATGAATCGTCTCTTTACAGAAATAGCCCAACTAATCAATGCAAGGGAATGAGGCCAATAGAAACTCCCTATTTTCTTTTTTTTTTTAATATTTATTTATCTGTTTGGTTGCACCGGGTCTTAGTTGTGACAGGCAGGTTCCTTAGTTGCGGCCCGCAGGCTCCTTAGTTGTGGCATGAGAACTCTTAGTTGCGGCATGCGTGTGGGATCTAGTTCCCTGGCCAGGGATCGAACCCGGGCCCCCTGCATTGGGAGCGTGGAGCCTTAACCACTGTGCCACCAGGGAAGTCCCGAAACTCCCTATTTTCTAATCTCTAAATGATGACTACCAAGGATGCTTCCTATCAAAAAAAAAAAAAAAAATGCACACAATTTGCACCTCCTGATGGAGATCATCTTGCTGAAACAATCAAACGCTCATTGGATCAAACCTCTAAACCAACGACTGGTTCGCGAGAAAACAAAAGACCGTGGGAAATTCTAAGGGCGTCATAAATACACAGTCAGACTGTGGGAAATTATATGAGGGAAAAAGACCCTCTTTCCTCAACAAACACATTGTAAGAGGGAAAGAGAGAGATGGAGTGGGAGAATGTAATTATGAGAGAAAAGGGAGATGTCAGCCTAGTACCATGCGTGGAGCAGAGCTGGATCATGTTTCAAAATAAACTATTAATAATCGTGACAATAATAAAAATGTATGAGACAATGTAGGAAATTAAACAGTGATTAGATGTTTGTGGTCTTAAGTATGACGGGCAACATTTTACATGTGCCAGAGAAATTGTGGATTTATTTTTAAATGGCTCCTATATATTAGAGAGAATTCCACAATACCTACATATGAGTAATGGATGTTATTTTTTTTATCACACCTGGTATTTGCTTTAAAATAATCTGAAGGGAGAAAGAAGAAATGAGGAGTACGATGATGAATTTAGTTTAGCCATGAGTTGAAAATTATTAAAGTTGGGTGATTGGTAGATAAGAAGTCACTCCATAAACCTTTCCATTTTTTGATTATTTTCTACATATATAAAGATGTGTAAATTATATATTTATATATTTATTTATATGACATATTTAAATTTTATATTAAAATTATATATAATATGTATAATGTTATATCTAATTTTATATGTGCATTTCCATCATGGTTTATTGCAGGATATTGAATATAGTTCCCTGTGCTATACAGTAGGACTTTGTTGTTTATCCATTCTATAGATACTAGTTCATATCAGATTGTCATATATATATACAGATATAATTATATGTAAAATTTATACATACTTATATATAAATAATATATATCATATATAATTTATATCTGAAAGATGCAACTCAAGTGCATGCAACTGGAAACAAAATGCTTCCCTCCACACAGAGGGATTATTTTGTAGAAGTCTTGAAACTTTACACTTAATGGAATAAAATTAAAAATATGTATTCAAGCACCTTCTACCAAAAGAAAAATACGCCACTGTTAAGAATATATGAGTGGAGAACTAAACATTGAAACTCCATTTCAGTCCTTGAAGTTTCACTCTGGACAACAGAACTCTGCGGACAAACGTACGTTGGTCAGCTGTTTTATATGGAAGAGACTGAAGGAGGGGAGAATTCCTAGGACGGGATGAACCAACCCTGCGGCCACCTTGGTTTCCCTTCCAGCCCCCAGAACCGGGAGAGGATAGATTCCGGGCGTTTGACCCCCTCAGCTTGTGGTACTTTGTGAGACGTTCTAGCAAACCAATAGCGACTGGATTCCACCTTGGTGAGGAGAACCCCTCAGCCTGGGTTTAAGATGGCTTTGACTCCAGCGTGATAACCACGAAAGAAGACACACAAATAGGTCCACGTTGGATCCAAGAGCTTGGGCACACCGGCCTGAGACCTTGCTAGTTGCTCTGTGCACCTCAATCCCATGGTCTGTGCATCTCCCCGGCAGTGAGGAACCAGGAGGCCGGGGAAGCTGAGAAAGATGTGACTGCTGGTTCATGGGCAAGGAGGTGGCAGTGGGGACGTGGCAGCCCCCAAGGGCCCAGACTGTGACCACATGGCGAGCTCAGGTAGCATCATTTACACGCTGCCACGTTATTCCAGGCCATGGTCCGCCCACAGCAGACACCCTGTTCTCCACAAGGTCCCATCCCATTCACAGGTATCGTGCAGCCCAGCTGGGCCCACCAGAGATGGTAGGGTTCAAGGTGAACGCACAACCGAAGTCTTAAAGGGGTGACACACGAACCCAGACAGCAAGGCCAGAACCCGTGGGCAGGGAAGGGGAAGTGGTCCCGCTTCCAGAACTGGGGTCTGAGATTAAGACTGAGTCTCTGGGCTCAGGCAACAGCTGGATTAGAAGAACCCCCCAATACAGCCGGCGAGCAGCGATTTTAACTTATCGGAAGGTTGAAAGAGTCCAAACCTTTAAGAAAAATGACGTAAGATATTAAAGGAGATTAACTTAATAATGCTTTGGGTTTGAGTGGGAAAACGATCTCTTTCGGTCCACAAAACGGAATTTACAATGCAGTCCACACACAGGCATCATTTTATAGTTCTCTCTCATGATGAAACAAAGAGTAGTTTGTGTTTTTTTAATATTTTATTTTATTTTATTTTTTAAATTTTCTGGCCGAGCCGTGCGGCATGCAGGATCTTAGTTCCCTGACCAGGGATGGAACCCGTGCCCCCTGCAGTGGAAGCGTGGGGTGTTAACTAGTGGACCACCAGGGAAGTCCAAAAAATAGTATTTTGTATGCTCTGTTCTTCAATCTTCCATTTTTCTTATACACATGCTTGGAGGTTTGTTTGCTTACTTTCAAGAGAATTGAGAACTAGGAAAATGAAAAGACCCAACCCTTTTGCCACAAATCATTTTAAATGATTGAGGATGTGTCTGATAATTTAAATAATGTTATAAACAACATTTATCTTTAAAAGGAAAGTTATTTAATTCAGGTTATTACTGTATTACCATTATTACTGTGAGGTAGAGATTTTTCTTTTCACTCTTGCCTTCAATACTCCTGTTTGTTAAGCAACTAAAAATTCTAGGACGTGAAATAATCCACAAGCAATATTGCCTTATATTCCAGTTTTTTTAAGAATTAATTTTACTTATTAATTCCACGAAGAAATATCCACTGATGATCGCAAGGTCCAAATACACTCTGTATACTGTAACCTAGCTATCTACTGTTTTCTTTTAATCTGATGATTAAGCAAAATGTTACCTAGCTAACTTTCAATATTTACATCTATTTTTTTTCTGTACTGTAAACTGCGGTAACAAGTAGACAGACTGGATTCCTATTTTGAGGCATTCTCGACTTTTCACTGTGTGTGTTTTGTCTGACAGACCTGTATCTTGCAGTTTTAAACAGCCGATGGTTTCTCCCCGTCCACTGTAGGCTGCAAGGATCAACCTTTGCCAATTGGTAAGCTCGAGTGGGGAGGCCCAGCTCTTCCAATTTTCTGGAATTGAAGACTCTTTAGAGGTATCTCATTTTAAAAGTCTGACTTGCAGGGCAGGGACATCTGTAGAGTCCCCACTGAACTGAGCTGGCATTTCCTGAGAATGTTGAAAACTTCACACCAAGAGAGGAGGGAACTGTGGGCAAGAATTTACTGTAAGTCTTTAATAACCCCAGCGCAGAGGAGCTGGCAGGAAAGACGCTCACAGCTGCAAGCGGGGGTGTGACAGATGCAAATCCATCACCATGAGTACACCCACCGTCAGAACCCTGCTTTTGGTCACTCACTCTTCTCGTGAACCCTTACAATGTAACTGAAAGCGGGGTCCGGCTGCTTGCTGCTCAAAAGCCAATAAAGAGGCCAGGGGCTTCCCTGGTGACGCAGCGGTTAAGAATCCGCCTGCCAATGCAGGGGACACGGGTTCGAGCCCTGGCCCGGGAAGATCCCACATGCCGCGGAGCAACTAAGCCCGTGCGCCACAACTACTGGGCCTGCGCTCTAGAGCCCACGAGCCACAACTACTGAAGCCCGCATGCCACAACTACTGAAGCTCACGCGCCTAGAGCCCGTGCTCCCAACAAGAGAAGCCACCGCAATGAGAAGCCAGCACACCGCAATGAAGAGTAGCCCCCGCTCGCCGTAACCAGAGAAAGCCTACGCGCAGCAACGAAGATCCAACGCAGCCAAAAATAAAAATAAATAATAAAATAAATTTATTTAAAAAAAAATAAATAAATAAAGAGGCCAGGTTGGTGGACAGGAAAATTTGCTTTAGTTTGGATGCCGGCACCCGGGTTGGGGGGACTCCTGTCCAAAGGCCGACTCCCCCTGTCCACTGACAATCAGGGGGCAAGAGCTTTTATAGACGGACAGAATGGGTTCCAGGCAGAAACAGCGCCCTCAGCTCTGACGGTCATCTTGAAATTGGTCCTGCGGTGGTCTGATCCGCGTCATCTTGATTGTTTTAAGTACAGTTAGTCTTCAGTTCCAAGGTTGGTTTGTTCCCATTTCTTTGAGGCCGATTATGGTCGTCATGTAGTTCACTTCTTGGCGGGGTTTCAGTATCTATAAGACAGCTCACAGGATGTGGCTCAGAAGATGACCTATAGCCCTTGAGGAGGAACTAAAGGTCCTTGACTTTGCTTAATGACTAAACTATTATTATTTGGTCTCCTTTGACTGTTTTCCTTCGCTTCTGCATTTTCTCACTTCTCTGATTAAACTTATTCGTCGGCTAAACTTTTTCCACAGACAAAAGGCAGGCTGGGGACATGGTGGGAAGGACAATAGGGTCCTGCTCCGTTTCAACATTACAGGAGAGTATGAGGGGAAACAGCTTAGGCAAGAACCAGGATACAGACAAACGCACAGAATTAGTAGTTTGCAAAGGTCAGGGCATCAAACGCCTTATCTCCTCTTGTTTATTGACAATTTGCCAACTGTACCTGATTGAAGAGCATCCCCCGAAATTCATTTCCACACACAACCTATGAATGTGGCTTTGTTAGGAAATAGGATCATTGCAGAGGTACCCGTGTTAAGAGGAGGTCATCCTGCATGACAGGCGCCCTAATCCGATGGCTGGTGTCCTTACAAGAAGGGGACACTGGACACAGACACACACAGAGGGAATCAACCCTGCCCTCACGTTGACTTCAGACTTCTGGTCTCCAGAACTGTGACAGAATACATTTCAGTTGTTGTAAGCTGCCCAGTTTGGGGTAATTTATTACCGCAGCCCTGGGAGACGAATACACCAACCATATCAAAAAGCTCTCAACTTGTCTTAACATCTTCCTTCATGGAGTCACTCCATGTCTCCCCTCCTCACTTGCCTAATTACACCCAGATCACCACACAGCCTTGTGTATCTGTCATCTAGCTATGTATCATCCATCTATCTATCTATCTATCATCTATCTATCTACGTATTCCATCTGTCTAGCTAGCTAGGTAGCTATCAAACATCCATCTACCTATCGTATCTATCTACCTATCATATCTATCTATCTACCTATTCTATCTGTCTGTCTAGCTAGCTATCAATCATCTATCTACCTATCATATCTATCTACGTATCTATCTATCATCTATCTATCTACCTATCTATCTACTTATCATATCTATCTCTATGTGCATATCATATCTGTCTGTCTATCATCTATTATCGATCACCTTTCTCTCTCTCCATCCATCCATCCACCTATGCACTTATTCATCTATCTACCTATCCATGTTTCTATCTATCTACCTATCTATCATCTATCTACCTATCACATCTATCTACCTGTCATATCTATCTATCATCTATCTGTTATCTACCTACCTACCTATTCTATCTAGCTAGCTAGCTAGCTAGCTATCAATCATCTACCTACCTATCATATCTATCCACCTATCTATCCATCTGTCTATCTACTTATCATATCTATCTCTATCTATGTGCATATCATATCTATCTGTCTGTCTATCATCTATCTGTTATCTATCATCTTTCTCTCCGTCCATGCATCCCCCTCTCCACTCATTCATCTACCTACCTATCCATGTGTCTGTCTACCCATCTATTTACCCATGTATCTATCGTCTTTTTGCCCTCAGTGCGATAGGCTATATTACACCGAGTCAATCACAGGGAGCATCTCACAGCTCCAGAAATCCACATCTCCAGCAGCAGCAACAGCATGAAGGTTGAATGTCTTCTTTTGTTACTAAATGCACTCAAATATACATCACCTTGACAAAGTTTCAGGGCCACCTTTTTGATTTATGCATTAAAAAATACTACCTCTTTAAACTGGAAAACGTTGGAATAAATACATAGGAGGCATCCTGTGAATGATTCCTATGTTGCCTGGGGTCTTGGTAGAATTGTAAGGTGTGCCAGGAACCCAGCCGTCTGCCCATCGCTGGGTGCGTTCTGAGACGAAGGGAGGGCTGAGGGGGCTCCTTCTGCAGCATCCTTATTGCTTAGCCTGTGTCCTTGTCAAGAGCCCCTAGAGCAGCTGCTTAGGCAGCATCTACCTGCTCCCTCTCCAACTGGAGAAATGCAGTGGCTTTATCACCTACAGACATCTCTCTGAATTTACCCAGAGAGGAGCCTGCAGTTTTCTTCCATGTGAGGCCACTAAGTGCTCTTCTCCTGAACTCATGGAAAGCATCCCACTGTACCTGCTGTAGTCCTCACGCAGGACCTGCTGTCCGACCCTCTAACAGATGCACCTCATACACCCTAGGTTACGTCAAAGGGCTGATCGCAAGCTTTCATCAAGGGACGCATGCTTGAAAAATACAAAGACCAACTGATGTGTTAAAGAGGCGTGAGGAGTGCAGAGAGAAGGGCATCTCTAGGTTACAGCATCATCTGTGGACATGCCCAGGGACCAGAGAGACAAAACCAGCTCTGCAAACAGCGCAGAGCCAGCTCCAGACCCATTGACAATGCAGCAGAAAAGCTGACCAGGAAAGAACCCAGTGACCATTCGAAATGATCCTTACCGTAAACTTTTGCCTTGGTGATCTTGTGTAACAGGAGGGCTGGAAGACGTAACAGCAAGAGACACATCAGAATCCAACTCTAAGTGCTGTGCATGATTCTGTATCGGTTGATGCATTTAATCATGTATCAGCAAGTACAGCGGATACAGCTTTGACAGTCTGCTTCTCAAACATGTACCCGTAAGTACTTTTTTTATTCAGTGAATTACGGCAAGATAAAAGTAGATGTTTCAGAAACTATGAAGCAGCGTTTTTACTTAATTCCGTCAGAATAACTTGCAACTTTATTTAAGCAAGCAGATGGGTCCATTGTTCATACCATCAGCTGCTAGGAACGTTGATGGATTTATAATCTGTACATATTACACCTGTTCTTTGGATGGGATATTTTGGTTCCTTGACATTCTGTATGCATCATAACGACTGGAGCTTTGCAGAGGAATGTGCTTTTTAAAAAAATCTAAGTATCCCCATCCATCTATTTTTCTCTGTTATGGACTAAATTATGTTCCTCCAAAATTCATATGTGGAAGCCCTAACTCCCAATGTGTCTATATTTGGAGATGGGGTCTTTTAAAGAGAAGATTAAGGTAAAATGAAGTCACTGGGGTGGGTCCTGATCCTATAGGACTGGTGTCCTTATAAGAAGAGGAGATCAGGACACAGACACGCTTAGAGGGACGACCCTGTGAGGACACAGGGAGGAGACGGCCGTCTACATGGCCAGGAGAGAGGCCTCAGGAGGCACCAGCCCTGCTGGCACCTTGAGCTCAGATTCCAGCTCCAGGACTGGGAGACATAAATGTCTGTTGTTTAAGCTTCCCACTGCATGGTCCTTTGTTATGGCAGCTCTAGCAGAGAAATACTCACCATTCCTGGCTCGTCCACTATCCTAAAGGCAGCATGCACCCTTACCACCCATTTCCTTACACAAGTCTTCCTTATGCGTGTATCTCTAGATGACGTTTAGCAGTGGCACTCAAATTGTGGTCCCCAGACGGAGCCACTCTGCAAAATGACCCTTCTGTTCTCGTAAGATAAGGACCCCTGCCCCCCTCCCCAGAGAGGTAAAAGCACTGCACTTTTTCTTTTCATAGCTGGGTTTTTCTTAGTGATGAAAGCAGTGCATTAACTTATGCCACTGGCCGTGAGAATTCATTCATCAGCTCTCATAAGTCGTCCTGGTATACGGCTGTGTGTGTTTATTATGCTGTATTGATTTCCTGGGTGGATAGGAGTGCAGACTCTTCCCAGCTGTGTGTGAACTTCTGGACTCTCCCATTCTTCTGCTCTCTGGTGGTTAATTTTACCCGGTCACGCACACATCACGACTCGGCCAGAGTTTAAGGAGATCCTTTCTCACCTCTGGAGAACTCTATTTGCAGACTTCTCGTCTGGTGGCAACTACAAGGGAAAGTGTCTCTTGCCATAAAAGTAGAACAAGCAGATGGAAGGTAAGGGACAGCTGTTCTCAGATATTGGGTCCCTGGGAGGCAGGGGACAGAGGGGACGGTCCCTACCAGGGCCCCGGTGAACTGCCCGGGGGGCAGTCCCGAAGCCTGCCCGGTCTCCTCGTGACACGTGGAGACAGAGGGGTGTCTAGGGAGGGGTCAGCAGGTGGGACTCCTGGGGCTGAGTACTTCACAAGCGAACCAGCCAAGAAATGCCGGAGACATGGACTTAATAGACAAGGACATTAGAACGACGATGACACAGCTGATAAGGATGTCAGGAAAGACAAGGAGAACATGGATGTGATGAAGACAGAAGTAAAGTCCCTGGGAAAGGTCCCCAAGGAAGCTTCAGAGACGCGAAAAACGTAGTGTCTGGTGGTCTCCCTCTTGGCCACAGAGCTGTCGTGCCGCCGCGCTCTGTGTCACCCCCGGCGGTGGCCCCAGCCATGTTCTCTCTGTCCTTTCGCCTCTGCTTCCATGTCACTGCCCCTGGGAAGCATCCCTGGGTCCCTTGGATGCAGCTGTGCACGCCTTCTCCTGGCCCCTGTTTCACAACTCCCTGAAATGCAGCGTGGCTCTCTCTGCCTTTGGGCTTGTGCTTTGCTGCAAACGGCTGAGGATGGTGGTCAGGTCCTTCATCCAGAGAGGGCTGTCTATCCACCCGTCACCCACCCAGAGGGCTTGTTGGGAAGCCGGGGCCAGTGTGTGCATCTGCTAATTAAATCGTTCGTGGAGGATTCCGGCATCTGTTGAGCTGAAGTATGAGAGTACTCTGTACATATATACACGCATATCAAAATGTGCATATGTAAACAGATGCTCGTGTATATAGACTTCTATAAATATATATGCATATGTACATATATAAGTGTATACACTGATGCATATGCTTATTTATATATGTACATATTATGTGTGGATATATATACATATAGGCTACTTTAGGGAAAATATTTCTATATTTTTTGGGGTGGTTTGTAACAGCAGGAATTTATTATCTCACAGTTCTTTTTTAAAATTTTTTATTGGAGTACAGTTGCTTTACAATGTTGTGTTCTGTATTATTTTAAACATAATTATTGTATTTTCCATGGAAAAGAGAAACATCAAAATATAAGTAATGTGTACATATAAAACAGGCATATGTGTATAGATGTATTTTTTTTTCTTTTTTGGGCTGTACCGTGCAGCTTGTGGGATCTTAGTTCCCTGACCAGGGATCGAGTCTGGGCCCTCGGAAGTGAGAGCACAGAGTCCTAACCACTGGACTTCCAGGGACGTCCCTGTCTAGATATTTATATACTTAACACTTATTTACATATAAATATCTATACACATGTGCCTATGTTTTATATATACACATTTATGTTTATATAAATATGTATGCATATATAAATATCTATACACATATGCCTATGCTTTTTTATATACACATTATATGTTTATATATTTATATACACACGTGCATTTCGATATGCTTCGATTTCCCACTGAAAATCCAATAACTATGTTTAAAATGAAACAGGAATATTTTTTCCTAAAATAACTCCTGCACATAAATAGAGCTTCAAGACCCACCCGTGACTCTCTGGATCTGAGAACACGTTGGTGCGTGTCTGTGTGTATGTTTTTGCCGCATGACCTTGAACGAGTTGATCCAGCTACCGCAGTTCAGGTTCTCGGCTTCCTAAGGCTGTGCCCATGGGCTGGGCCATCCCTCCTCAGCGCCTGGTCCTGTAAAAGTAAAAGGGAGAGAAACCTAACCCTCATCGCTGTCTTCCTGGGAGATGATACTGGGAGATGCTTCGAGCAGCGTCCACTCTCAGTGAGCCCCGGGTGTGAAGAGGTCTTGTTTTTTTGTTAAGGACCCATTGAAGAAAGTTGCTTTTCCTTCATAAAATCTGTGAGCCGTGAGAGCTGCGAATGGCTCCCAGGTGCCTCACCCTGCACAGATGTGTTTGTGATTTGGGGATCTGCTCCATTTACACCAAGAAGTTTTTTTTGTTCTGTTTCCTGGTCTTTCCATTCTTTCCCTTTCCTTTCTTTTCCTTCAAGGACAGCATCACTTAAAAACGAAAAATAAATAAAATGTGAAATACTGTATACATTGAAGCAAAGCTAAAAGTACTTTTCTTTTTTGGGCCGCGCTGCTCAGCTTGTGGGGTCTTAGTTCCCTGACCAGGGATCGAACCCAGGCCCTGGCAGTGAGAACACGGAGTCCTAACCAGAGTCTAAAGCAAAGCTAAAAGTAAATCTCCGAGTAAGATTTTCAGTTTTCAATTTTTTGTCCGATAACAAGTTGGTAACACAATCTCTGTGGTTGATTATTCCAGGCATCTAAAAATGTATGTTCCATATTTCCTGAGGAGAGAGTATACATAGTCTTTCTACACAGATCTATTTTAAGCATTCATGATGATCCATGAAGTATGAACAGAGACTAAAGATGCTGGTAAGTCAGCAAAACCCAGATTTTGAAACAAAACCTAAATTTCCAAACCTAAATCTTAAAAATAGAAAATAAAGCTTGCCCTGGTTATTGTAAGGGAAGCACATAATTTCAAGATGGGGGGAAAATAGTTCAAATCAGGAGTTGACCCCCAAAGGTTTAAAGTAACTGATCACGTAGGCTACATTCCATTTATCGGGTGACTCAGTAGAAAGGGAAACTGATGGATGACCTGGCTGGATTTATCCCTGCCACCCGGCACATCCTTGCTGCCTGTGTGATGGAGAAACCAAATCTTCAGCACTTTTTCATCGTGGGGCAGGAATCCTTGACTCACAAATGGGCATCATGGCAAGAATTAAAAAGACCTCACGTGGTCCTCAGGCAGACCTGGGCAAGGGCTCTGTGAGGGATGGAGACCAGTTAGCTTTTTTTTCTCTCTGCTGTACAGATGGCCTTTGGACTGGATAGAGCTGAGCTGGTGTCCAGCAGACAGAATGGGGAAGCAGCAGCAGGGCACATAAGGTCAGTGAAAATCCTCAGGGGAAAAATACACACTACGGGCATGTAGGATGCCACATGCATTTGAATCGGCTGTAAAAGGGCTGACGTTCTCAACATAGCATGCTGAACAACATAAGCTAAAATAAAAACGGAGAACCTCACCAAGGAACAACTCAGAGCAGTTCTACACAGGGCCATTAATGAAAAAACATGTTGTTTATTCCTCACACGAGTAAGATGTGTCCTTTAAGTAATGAGACCCAAGTTTTTATGATAAAATTATTGTTTTTATTTAAAAAGACAATACATGATTAAACGGCAGGCCAGCAAGACATTTGTATGCAATGATGTTGGCAATATCATTACTGTGATTATTTTTCAGAAAAAAAAAAGCATTGGCATTATGAACAAATGATCCTAAAACTTTATACTTTGTCATAATAATTCCATTTAATGGACTGTATTGCAGTAAAATACCAAAATGATAAAGTTGTGACTGTAGAGAGTCTCATAAGGAAAGTTTTGGGGTTTTTTTAATAAATTTATTTATTTATTTATTTTGGGCTGCGTTGGGTCTTCATTGCGGTGCGTGGGCTTCTCA
Organism: Eubalaena glacialis; assembly: GCF_028564815.1. Lineage (NCBI taxonomy): Eukaryota > Metazoa > Chordata > Mammalia > Artiodactyla > Balaenidae > Eubalaena > Eubalaena glacialis. The sequence continues at coordinate 3,104,574 of NC_083736.1, read as the reverse complement.
TTGCGGTGGCTTCTCTTGTTGCAGAGCACGGGCTCTAGGCACACAGGCTTCAGTAGTTGTGGCACGTGGGCTCAGTAATTGTGGCTCGCAGGCTCTAGAGCACAGGCTCAGTAGTTGTGGCGTAAGGGCTTAGTTGTTCCATGGCATGTGGGATCTTCGTGGACCAGGGGTCGAACCCGTGTCCCCTGCATTGGCAGGCTGATTCTTAGCCACTGCGCCACCCGGGAAGTCCCTCATAAGGGAAGTTTAAATACGGAAAGCTAAATATCATGGTTTTCAGGTATGAGGTGGACCATTAAATTTACTCTCATTATGGAATCTCTGCAGGTACAAAATAATCCTTCAAAGACAAATATGACATGAGAAAAAAAATCCCAATATTATTTTGAACAAAAGAAACTACGCAAATGTGCACACCTGCATATCTTGCCATCAGTTTAAAAAAATACACAAATACAAATAAATGCTAAAAGAAATAAGACAAAATATATGTGATTATGGGATTCCCTTTTTTGTTCTTTCTCCCCATTTTATGTTTTCGAATTTCATATTCCGTACTTTGTACTAGAAAATAACAAAAAAGAAACGTAGATTACCTTGTGTAAAAGCAAATAATGCCATTACATTTATAATTTTGATAGATTCCCAAAAGAAAAAGATTAAATAGTATCTAAATTATATAGGAGTTTTACAGTGTGATTTTCGGAGAAAAGAAAGTAAGAATTCCTTAAACATATCTGGGTGTCCTTTCCCATTTTTGAAGATAATTTGTAATGTTATTTCCCAAAATTGTAAAATGGCATTTAGAGATGACAAATTTACTAGCCTCAAAAGGCTCCACACAGCCACTGAAATGGGTGAGATGCTCTCTCATCCTTAACCAGAGACAAAGTTTTTGGCTGGAGATAAAGATACAGTTCAGAAAATTATATGATACATGGTTTTAAAAAAATAAAATTAGAGTCCTCAGTTTCCCACATGGAAAAGAAACGATTGGAAAATGGAGATATTTTTGTAAAATTATCTACCAAAGAATTAAGAATGTTATAGAACACAGAAATATCATATTGATACATTCTTTTATTTCATGTAGTAATCAGGAAAGGATATTTGAATTTGGGGTCAAGGTACAATTTCATTTTCTTTATCATGTTTTTCAAAGTGTTCACACATCACTGAGCTTGACTTACATAAATGAATGCATTTAATTTGAAGAATAAAGTATTAGAAAATAAATGACCACTTATAGTTATATCTAAATTATACAATTATTATGAATACAAAAAGAAATAGAGTTGCCCACCAGAACAGTGTAACTTTTTGTACTATGAAAACATTACTGCAGTTTTGGGTGAGAGCTAATTTGTTTCATTTCTGCACTACTTTTCAACCAGTAAATTTGCTGTCAAAATGCAAATGAACTGACTAAAACAAAAGAAACCATAGTCTGAATATCACCTCTCTCACACTTGACTGTGTGCTCTCCGTGAAACCCACAGACTGAGTAATTGTTTCTTTTCATCACATTTATTTTTGCTTTAATTGCTTTTGTTTGCTCTATGCAGACTGAACCTTGAAAATTGGTTACTTGGTTTGAGAATCCATTCAGCAAGGCAAAGGAGAAACTGCTTATTATATACAAAAATCATTTAAATCCACCCAAGATTCAAACCACCTAGACAAGTGTGTCTTTCTTGTTTTGTACTTCCCTCCTTCAATATAATGTTAATTGTAATAATTTACACTAGACGTGTCTCTATGGTATAATAGCACTAATACAGGGTATCTAAGAGCATGGAGTTGGTTACCAGTTACAGTAACCCATGTGGAGATGCCCGCCCTGTACTTACTATGTATACACACATCTGAAAATAACATGTTTTGTCAGCAGATTTTGTAAGGAAACAGCTCTTTGCAGGGGAAAAAGTTCTCTGCTGGAGGCCCCTTTTCTTGTTACTTAGCAAAGCTACATTGTAACTACCACATGGCATGTGGGATCTTAGTTCCCCAACCAGCCATCAAACCGCACCCCCTGCAGTGGCAGCGTTGGAAGCTCAGAGTCTTAACCACTGGACCCAGACCGCCAGGAAGTCCCCTAGTTAACTTTTAAAAAATTTATTTATTTATTTATTTATGGCTGTGTTGGGTCTTCGTTGCTGCACGCAGGCTTTCTCTAGTTGTGGTTCGCGGGCTTCTCATTGTGGTGGCTTCTCTTGTTGCGTAGCACGGGCTCTAGGCGCACAGGCTTCAGTAGTTGTGGCATGCGGACTCAGTAGTTGTGACTCGTGGACTCAGTAGTTGTGGCTTGCGGGCTCTAGAGCGCAGGCTCAGTAGTTGTGGCGCACGGGCTTAGTTGCTCCGCGGCATGTGGGATCTTCCCGGACCAGGGCTCGAACCCGTGTCCCCTGCATTGGCAGGCGGATTCTGAACCACTGTGCCAGCAGGGAAGTCCTCCCCTAACTTTTAAATCAGGCGCCTGCATGCTCTACTCATCTCTGGCCCTAGCACACCTCTCACATCTTTTAATCACACAATACCTTGCCTAAACTCTTGGTTCTTTCCATAGACCAAAGAAGTAGAAATGAAAAATAAGTAATTAACAGATGACCAGATCTCTTCCCTAGCTTCCCCTTCAGTAATCTCGTGAACAGACTGTGTGAACAATGTAGCATCTAAAGAAAAATCACAAGTCAGCAAGCCTGCACACATTGCAGGATGGTGATGACTCTGACCCCCCCCCCCATCTCAGTGATTAACTGAAATTACTTCCCTTTTTCCCTTTAACAAATTTCATGGCCGAGTAGAATCTTTGGAGCTGGATTTTGGGAACACTGCGTCCGCCTTCTCTCCAGATTGCTGCCTTTCTGATTAAAAGCAACATTAAAGTGTTGGTTTTCCTTTCCACCAACACTTGCCTCTCAGGTATTGATTTTTGAGCTGTTCGCAGCCAGATCTGAGTTTGGTAACAGATTCACCATAACCTTATTAATACCTGCCTGTGGAACTATGACTGTAGCAGTTGACACTTGAATCAAAGAGAAGGGAGGAAACTGGATTTATTATCCTGGTGCTTCCCACATGTTCTGAATTACTCACTCAGCCCTGTCTTGTTTGCTTCCAGGCACGAAACAGAATATTGGGCTCACCTGTCCTTTCTCCACACCATAAATCAGCTATCTTCCCTAGGAGCCCTAAATTCCTTTTAATAACACCAATAACCAGAAAGCAAGATTTCAGTATTAATTGTTTGATTTCTTCTGTGGTGTCATTGCTTCTAAGTCTTTCTATTGAACTGAGTTAAGGTCTAGACTTTTTTAGAAATGATGAGTTTGTATTAACATTTTTACTTGAAATTTAGCATTACAGTACTTTTCTTAACAGATTTTATTACTTTGTATGGTTTTTTTTAATTGAGGTAGAGTTCATTTACAATATTGTGTTAGTTTCAAGTGTACATCAAAGAGATTCAGTTATTTTTTTTAGATTATTTTTCATTATAGGTTATTACAAGGTATTAAATATGTTTCCCTGTGCTCTACAGTAAATCCTTGTTGCTTATCTATTTTATGTATAGTAGTCTGTTTATGTTAATCCCAAACTCCTAATTTACCCCTCTCCCGCACTCCCCTTTGGTAACCATAAATTTGTTTTCTAAGTCTGTGGGTATGTTTTTGTTTTGCAAATAAGTTCATTTGCACCGTATTTTAGATTCTACATACAAGTGATATCAAATATTTGTCTTTCTCTCTCTGACTTACTTCACTTAATATGATAATCTCTAGGTCCACCCACATTGTTCCAAATGGCATTATTTCATTCTTTTTATGACTGAGTAGTAATTCCATTGTATGTATATACCACTTTTTTAAAAAATAAATTTATTTTATTTATTTATTTTTGGCTGCATTGGGTTTTCGTTGCTGCATGTGGGCTTTCTCTAGTTGCAGTGAGCAGGGGCTACTCTTCATTGTGGTGCGCGGGCTTCTCATTGCGGTGGCTTCTCTTGTTGCAGAGCACGGGCTGTAGGCGTGCTGGCTTCAGTAGTTGTGGCACATGGGCTCAGTAGTTGTGGCTCATGGGCTCTAGAGCACAGGCTTAGTAGTTGTGGCACACGGGCTTAGCTGCTCTGTGGCACGTGGGATCTTCCCGGACCAGGGCGCAAACCCGTGTCCCCTGCATCAGCAGGCGGATTCTTAAACACTGCGCCACCAGGGAAGCCCCTGTACCACATCTTCTTTTTCCATTCATCTATCGATGGATATTTAGGTTGTTTCCATATCTTTGCTATTGTAAATAGTGCTTTGATGAACATTGGGGTGCATGTATCCTTTAGAATTAGAGTTTTCTGTCATGTTTTATTTGAACCTCTTTTTTCTTACACTGAAAGGCTTAGCTCCTAATAATATCTCTTCATCTTTTTAAGTTGAAATTTGTGTTGTTATCAACATAGCTTGTTGTCATTGTTTTAGTTATTTGATATAAAGTTAAATCCCTTATTTAATTGTTGGTAGTAGTAATTTTTTTTAACTCTTTGATTTAATTTTATTTACATATACACTAAAATGTTCATATGGTGTGAAAGTCAAAACTTAATAAAGACTTATCCTTAGAAAAATTTCACCCAACCCTATATTTGACCCTAGTTCCTTCCAGGTTCTTAGAATCTCTTCATTAAGCCAGTTTTTTTTTTGGTTTCTTTGGTTAAAATAAAAAGCACATTTATATTTGTTGTTATAAATATAATCTTAATCTAGGTTTTAAAGAGAGCCTCATTTATTACAAAAAAAGTTTTGCTGAAACATAATCATAAGGGATTATTTGGAAGTAAGGAACATCACTACTTAATTATATTTCAGCAAAAAGGCATTTGGGGATAAATTAGAATTAGTTCATAAGTAGAAGTATGTATCTTTTGTTGTTCTTGTTATTTAAGTTATGTTTATCAACGTATGTTTTATATATTTTTTATAGGTCTACCTATTTTCTATGCAGTTACAGTCATTCTTTTTACTATTCATTTAACTCTTTTATGGTAATCGTTCCCACAATCATGATATGGAACAGTTTTGTCACCTCAAAATTTTTCTCTGTGCCCCTTTGTACTCACACTTTCTCCCATAAGTTTTTATTTCTTTAGGGTGAACACCCAGGAGTGGGGTTGATGATTTGAATAAGGACAGGCCAAACTTTGTCAGAAACTGACAAGCTAGATTCCAAAATGTTTGGACCATTTTGTACCCCATCAGCCATGAATGAGAGTTACAGTTTTTTGCATCCACACCAGTTCTTGGCAATGTCAGGTTGATGTTTCTGTAGTTTTTGTTTTTGTTGTTGTTCTTTTGAAACATTCTGTGTGTAGTGGTAACCCAACTGATTGTATTTTGCATTCCTCAGTTACTAATGATTTTGAGCATCTTTTCATGTGCTTACTTGCCTCCTATACATATATCTTCTTTGGTGATATGTTGAAATCTTTTATCCAGTTAGTACTATTAATTGGGTGATTTGTTGTCTTTTTATTGAAGGTTGAGGGTTCTTATGCATTAAAGATTGGAGGCCTTTTTCAGATACATGTTTTGCAAATACCTTCTTTCAAACCATGGCTTATTATTTTTTATTTTCTCAATGGCATTTCTTTTTCTTTTATGGATCATGCTTTTGTGGTCAAATCTGGAATATATTTGTCTAACAAATTCCTACTTCAAAGACTTAATCCTATCAGTGGGCTTGAGGGGAAGGACAGGATGATGAATGTCTTAAGCAGGTGATTAGCAAAGAGTTGAAAAAAGTCTTTTCTTGTAAGCAGGCTACAGATAGACTTTGTGCTAAATGCATTAATGCCATCTGTTAGTGGAATGTTTCTTTAGCATAGAATGATGTGGTAAGGATAGACCTGTCTGGCCAAGATTGCTTAGGCTAGATACCTAGTCAGTGGATATATGAGACATGCATTTAGGGAAAATATCTCATGACCTGTTTAACCATCAGAGTGAAAAAGAAATATTTCATTGAATAAACAGAACTCTGTAAAACCTGGAGTAAGGTGTAAGAAATGCATACAATGTTGGTTTTAAGGATGAATTTTTGGACTACCTCTGTTGAGCTTCTATAAACATAATAGGATTTCACGTATTAGAAATAGGCAAGTGAAGGAAAATATTTTTGATACAGTCATCGTAGTTTGATAAAGCCTGCTCTCTTGGCAGACATAGCAAAACTGCATGGAGATGGCATTGTGTTGCCCATCTGGAAGTCCTTTTCTCTTGCTCTCTCATTTTACACTCTCCCTACTGGTTTATAAAGTTACAACAAATAAAGAAGTTGTGACGTGTACCTTTAAGTGCACATTGATTTTGAAACTGCCCCTGGGCATCGTGCATTAATCTAAATTGCTTTGCATCTGTGTATCCCCGGTGAAGAAATGTTTTAGTTTATGGCTATCAGAGATTTGGAGATAAAAAGCACAGTCTTTAACCACACTCGTGGTAGCAGATGAGCTCAGTCTAGATTATGGATCTTTAAAGATTCATTTTCCCAAAGATTAATAGTTATTACTTGTACCCCAATGGTATCTAAAAGGATCGCCTTGTCATCGCTACACATGGTTCTATTTATGGACAGATACACACACACACACACACACACATACAAGTATTATTTTGTTTCTATATAATTTATGCATACAATTATAATTTTATACACACACATACAAGTATATATAAATATGTACACATATGTGAACATATGTTAATATTTGTGTATACTTTTATTATATATAATAAATATATATGCATACATATTGATATATGTTCATATATATAGTCTAGTATATATATTTGTAGTATTTGTATGTATTATATATATATTTTTTATATATATATTAGAAGTCCAGGACTTCAATCCAAATAAGAATCTACAATTTCTATATATACCATATATATGTTCTAGTGTATATATATTCTACTATATATATTTATGTTCTTATATATATATTCTAGTATGTACATATATCATATATATGACTTAGTATATATATTTAATATATACATTTTTAGGGTTCATATATTTTATATTTTATATATATATATACATATATATATATATATGTATATAAATATTAGAAGTCCAGGACTTCAATACAAATGAGAAACTACAATTTCTAGAAAAGAGTGTATCAGAGCAGTAATATCCTTTATGCCCGTTTTGACACATAGCTGTAAATAAATCATTTACAGATTAACATGATCTTACACTCTTGGGTATCATCTAAGTAGAACTGAAATCAGAAGCCAGTGGCAGAAAAAAAAAAAAAAAAGAATTTCATTTGGTAAATGAGCCAAAACATAAAAAAATAACCCAACCCAACATCCAGCTTCTGTAGCAAAAATGCCAAGTACCCAATGTGAACACATGTAGAAGTTTCTGGTTTTATATTAGGCACATGGTTTGCTCCTAAGAAATAAGAAAAGTACAGCAACATTTCATTCCAAGGGCCCTTGAAGAAATGACCCTCTCTCTGTACTTTGAGGCTCAGATCGAAGAACCAAAATCCCCAGGGTTCGTCCAGGACAATTACTCTACATGCCCCCAAAGAGTAGGGATAAAGCAAACAAATGTCCTGATTAAATATGGACAAGGCTGTCTATCTTTGGGGACGTAATTTAATAAAACAAGAGCAAAACTCCGAAGTTATTTGATGGAAACAAAACTCTCGAGCTTGTTTATCTGACTCGTGGGCCACTGCTTCATTTATCTCTTGAAACCGAAAGGACAAACCTATTTTTCTTCCTCTTCTGAAGGCTTCTCTGAAGAGAAACCTGCCCAATCCTGTCAAAGAATCAAATATTTTGCCTTGGAAAGGACGTCGTAGGGAATCACAGCTTAGCATTCTGAAATGCGATTATTACCATCCCCAAATTCCATTCCCAGAGCCATAAATCTTACCCTGCTTTGTTCCTGCTGGTGGTTTAGACTCACCCGACTAGAATGACGAGAGACCCAAGTTGAAAGGTGAACCATGAATGTCCAGTTTCTACCTATCTGTCCAACATTGCAAGACAGCGTAGTAACAAGGCAATTTTTGGTTTCTGTGGATGCAGACATCATCTCTTTCCATGTAGCATATAATTAAATTGCCTTTGGGTCAAAATATGTTTCCATCATGCTTGTTGTTGAGTCTCTTAGCGACAGAGTCTGATTAAACATCCCAAACTTAAGGTATTAAAATATTTTTCAGGATCCCTAGTAAAGATACCTCGTTTCCCTACTGGTGAAACAAACGTACACAAGTGTACTTTGCATAACCATTTAAATCCATGGGTAAACTTCAATAATCAGAGAGCATGACGTAAATTAAATACTCCACGTTTTGTCGAGATAATTGGTTTGCCATTTCACAGGATGGCTCACGACTATTAGTTCCCCAAAAACTAAAACGTTATTTTTATTCATAATAGCAAGTTACAAAGAGCAAATGTAGCTGTGTTTGCTATACCTACTCGGTTTAAATATTTCACTTGCAAGTTAGCAACTGAATGTTATATTTACAGGTGGAATAAAATGCTTGCCAAGGTGCTTATACAAATGCTTACAAAGGCAGCATTTAAAGCACTGCTCTTCATGCTGTGTCCTTCAGAAAGGGTAGGGAAAAGAAATGCACTGTAGGTATACTCCTAATGTGTTAACTGTTGGATTGGATAAGCCAGGAGCATCCGTAAAGCTCATTCTGGAAAAATGTTTTGAAACAGATGTTTGTTGCAATTAGGAGCTATGGTTTGGTTTAATAAAACTAAGATTAGAAATACATTTTCTTTTATCAATTGTATTATTCATATTTACTAAGACTATAATGGGTTAAATCATAAAATTGTCATTCCTATAGGTCAAAATTGACAATTCCATGTGCTTAAACTAGACAATGAATGCTCAGATATATTCTGAGAATTCTGGGACTAGTAAAGTCCCCCTTTCAGTAGCTGGGAACTTGTGATTTGTGTTATAAAAATTTTATCAGGATTATAGGGTATTTCCGGATTCTGTTATGCCTGTCTCCTAAAAAAAAGAATGAAAGCGACATCAGAAAAGAGATGGTTTACTGCCTTTCTTAAAAATTAAGCCAGATTATTAGAAACCTACATGCCACCATTATAAAACCCTGTCATTTTACAAAACTATCGGGGACATTAATGTAAACAGGGTTTATGACTCCAGGCCACTGTCAGCATTTCCATGCATGAAAAACAAAAATAATGCAATATAATATAAACTGAATTTTAAAATTATAAAATATATAAAGTATAAAGTTATGTAAAATTATAAGTTATCCAAAATCAGAAAAATTTATAATTTATATAAAATATCCAAATTATAAAATTATAAAAAATTATCCAAAAACCAAGGAAGGGGCAAACATCCATCTGTAGCAGCATTAAGTTATAGAAGAAGGAAGCTTGTAGGGGGCACTGTTTCTAGTGAGTTGGGAATAATTGATCCCTGTGATTATATTTCAAATTTTGATTATGAAGAAATGTTATTTGAAAATCAGTTGGAGACACTCATAACCAGTAAGCATCTGAACAATATTGCATGTAAAAAAAAAAAAATCAGTCTTCTAGCTTGGAATATCTATGCTCTTAGATACATCCTTTGGATTAATTCATCAGGGTGGGGTAGAATATAAATTAAGCAATGAACTGCATGTAAAGATATTTCTAGAGTACAAATGAACAGTTATCATAGAAATGAATTGTTTGAGGTGGTTTATGTCTAACCTATATATTTTATTTATTTGTTTGTTTATTTATTTATTTATGGTTGGGTCTTCGTTGCTGTGCGCGGGCTTTCTCTAGTTGCGGCGAGCGGGGGCTACTCTTCGTTGCGGTGCGCAGGCTTCTCATTGCAGTGGCTTCTCGTTGCAGAGCACGGGCTCTAGGCACGCAGGCTTCAGTAGTTGTGGCTCACGGGCTCAGTAGTTGTGGCTCGTGGGCTCTAGAGCGCAGGCTCAGTAGTTGTGACACACGGGCTTAGTTGCTCCGCGGCACGTGGGATCTTCCCGGACCAGGGCTCGAACCCGTGTCCCCTGCATTGGCAGGCGGATTCTTAACTACTGCACCACCAGGGAAGTCCTAACCTATATGTTTTTTAATGGAAATCAGGGTGGAGAATCAAGAAGACCCCTTTCAATGTGGGTGTGCTTGAATTTATAATTAGATTTTTTCCCTTAATTTTGACCAAAGGCCAGGTTTAGGATTTGATGCCTGCATAGAATTCACTTTTGATTTCAAAATACGGAGTTTAGAACTTTTTCATGTGAACACGAGCTGCATCCACATGAAGTGTTCAGCTATTTTAGCTTTTTTCCTGCACATTTGTATAACGGGGATATCACAAACATATTTGATGGGATTGTTGGAAAGACTAAAAGTACATTCAGAAGACAAAGTGTCTGGAATATAGCAGTTTCTCATTAAATGCTACTTTGTTGCCCCATCTTTCTGCATCAGGAAAACAGGCTGCATGCCTAATGCCATCCAAAGCATGGAGTTGGTCATAGAGGTCAACCTTCAAGCGCATCCTCACATGCCACTGCGACTTTTAGAAAACAAGCTTGCGCATCTACTTGCAAACCCTGCTGGTTGGTCACTAGCAGCTTGTTTTCACGTGAAAAGCAATACATTGTAAGTTGACGCTAGTATGTGATTCCATAATTTAAAAAAAAATAAGAAATTTAGTGATAGGGCAAATGGTATCCTCCTGAGGACTTTCTCATGTGCCCTGAGAAACTGCTGGACCCTCATGGGGGTTGCATTTGGAACTGGCCAAACTGGACTGTGTCACCAGAGACGTGTAAGACATGATCAGATACCTCAGAGGAACTCTGCGATGTAACAGAAGCAAAAATAAACAAGTGGGATTACGATAAACTAAAAAGCTTCAGCAGGGAAAGGAAGCAGTCAACAAAATGAAAAGGCAACCTATGGAATTGGAGAAAATATTCAAAAGCCATATATCTCATAAGGGGTTAATATCTTAAATATATAACAAACTCATATAAATCAATAGCAAAAACAAACATGAAAAAAAAAACTGATTTTAAAATGCATAAAGGACGTTTCTCCAAAGAAGACATCTAGATAGCAAACTGGTACATGGAAAGATGCTCAACATCACTAATCATCAAGGAAATACAAATCAAAATCTCAATGAGATATGACCTCACACTGGTTAGGATGGCTATTATCAAAAACACAAGAGGTAACAAATGCTGGAGAGGATGTGGAGAAAAGGGAACCCTCCTACACTGTTAGTGGGAATGGAAATCGGTGCAGCCAGTATGGAAAACATTTTGGAGATTCCTTAAAAAACTAAAAATAGAGCTACCATATGATCCTGCCATCCCACTTCTGGGCATATATCTGGAGAAAACTCTAATTCAAAAAGATACATGCACCCCTATGTTCAATAGCAGCACTATTTACAATGGCCAAGACATGGAAGCAACCTAAGTGCCCATCAACAGATGAATGGCTAAAGATGTGGTACATGTACACAATGGAATATTACTTAGCCATAAAAAAGAATGAAATAATGTCATTTGCAGTAACATGGATGGACCTAGAGATGACCATACTAAGTGAATAAGTCAGACAGAGAAAGACAAACATCATATGATATTACTTATATGTGGAATCTAAAAAAAATGACACAAATGAACTTATTTACAAAACAGAAATAGACTCACAGACATAGAGAACAATCCCACTTCTGGGTATTGATTCCAAGGAACTGAAATCAATATCTCAGAGAGGTATCTGCACACCTATGTTCATTGCACCATTATTCAGTAGCCAAGATATAGAAAGAACCCAAGTGCCCATCAACAGACAAATGGGTAAAGAAGAAGATGAGATATGATACACACACACACTGGGATTTTATTCAGCCTTTAACAAAGGAAATTTTGCAATTTTCAACAACATGGATGGACATAAAGGATATTAGGCTAAGTGATATAAGCCAGACACAGACAGGCAAATACTGTGTTATATCACTCATATGTGGAATCTAAAATAACCAGACTCAAAGAAGCAGAGAGTAGAATGGTGGTTGCCTGGAGGTGAGGGGAGGGGATTGGGGAACACTTCAGTTATGCAAGATGAATAAGTTCTGGAAATCCACTCTTCAGCAAAACTACAACAATTTAAAAACAAAAGCAAAAAGTCATTGCAGCCTGTCGAATATTTCTCAGCTCTGAGTTTTTAAATAGGTCTTATCGTACCTCCAACTCATAGTCAGGTGTAAAAAAAGGCAGGGGGATGAACCCTAAATCGCTGGGGAAAGATGTGCGGTCAGCAAAATTCTGTTTCTTCATACCGCATGTGATTCTGTTTTAATTGCCATCCAGTTGAGTTCTAAGCCACAGCATGGCCCACGCTGGAAGGGCTGGCAGATGGCTTTTACCTAAAGTGCGATATCGCAGAGTTTGTAATTACACCCGCTGAACCCCCGTTGCCTTGGGGTGCAGGCATCATTTGACACATTGGTGTGACAAATTCTAAAGTGCTCACTTTCCCCAAACATCTATGTGCCTCGTCACGAAGGCCAGGGTCGCAGTGGTTTTCTCACCCCCATCCTAGCTCCAGACAGGGATGCATCACAACAGGACTTGAAGACTCACCCCCCGTCGGTCCCCCCGCCTCGTTGTGACCATTTTTATAAGAGATGGCTGCATGGCTTGAGTGTCTAGAAATCATTATCTTTGTGTTCCAGAGCTCAGCACTTTACAGCCAAAATTCTCCTTCAGGCTAGACACACAACATCTTGGTTTGAGATTGCCCACTGCCTCCAAACTTTTAAAACCCATCATTGGGGCCACATTACAGTGATATTGGAACAGAACACTCATGCCACTATTTCGCTTGACATTTTTCGTATGGATTTCCTTGTGTTATATATTTGTGGAATTGCATAAGTCTGAATGCATGTATGTGTGTGTATATGTTTCTAATTTTGTCTTTAAATTAATTAAAATTAAAAAGCATTTTAAACATGCCCCAAGCATCCTACATCGTAGATGAGATCTAACTTGGGTTAAATAGGGGAAGGGTTTTTTGTTGGTTGGTTTGTTTTTGCTTTATTGAAGTATAACTGTTTTTTAAATACTGTGTTAGTTTCAGGAGTAAAGCATAGTGATTCCATTTTTATTTATTTATTTTTTTTGCAGATAGTACTCCATTATAAGTTATTACAAGATAATGGTTATAATTCCCTGTGCTATACAGTGTATCCTTGTTGTTTATCTCTTTTATATATAGCAGTATGTGTCTGTTAATCCCCTAATCCTACTTGATCCCTCTCCCCACTTTCCCCTTTGGTAACCATAAGTTAGTTTTCCATGCCTGTGAGTCTATTTCTGTTTTGTAATTAAGTTCATTTGTGTCACATTTTAGTCCCACATGTGAGTGATATCATATGATATTTGTCTCTTTCTGTCTGACTTAGTTCACTTAGTATGATCATCTCTAGGTCCATCCACGTTGCTGCAAATGGCATTACTTCATTCTTTTCATGGCTGAGTAAGATTCCATTGTATATATGTACCTCATCTTTGTTATCCATTCATCTGTTGATGGACACTTAGGTTGCTTCCATGTCTTAGCTATTGTAAATAGTGCTGCTGTGAACATTGGGGTACATGTGTCTTTTCGAATTAGTGTTTTTGTTTTTTCCCAATATATGTCCAGGAGTGGGATTGCTGGATCACATAGTAACTCTACTGTTAGTTTTTTGAGGACCCTCCATCCTGTTCTCCGTAGTGGCTGCATCAGTTTCCATTCCCACCAACAGTGTAGGACGGTTCCCTTTTCTCCACACCCTCTTAAATAGGGAAAGACTTGACATACTCCATATCATCTTTACAAAGAGTACTTCATTGTTTACTTTGTCAACACTATCGGTTCTGTCTTCAGTGCATTTACATATTCAGAGTATTGAGATGTGTGGTTTGTTATTCCTGAAATTGAAGACCATGGTTTGTATAGTTATAAATTCATCCTATTTCTTTGGCCTGTGTGTTGTTTCTTCCTGGATGGGTGTTTGTCTATGTCCTCCGGGAGCAAGCTGTGATCTGAGTTTAATCATGTGTCTCGGGGCTGCCGGTCTTTCAGGGGTACAGTGTGATGAGAATAGGATTTGTCTGGCAAAGCAACTGCCTTCAATGTGGTCCTGCAGCGTTTACCAGTAAGAAGGATTAGCTCATCACATGGAAAGAACAGGCAGTGTGGAGAATCAACTGCAATTCCGTTGGGTTTGGGAGTTCAGGGAATTTAGGGTCATCTGAGTGCAATGAAATCTCCTCATCCAAGCCTTTGACTGCAAATCTTATGTCCTGGCTTCTCTGTCCAGCTAGATCTGAACCAACCAAAACAAATATTTGACCTCACTGCCCACAGCCCTCAGAGCTAAGAACCATACTCTGGAATGCTGAGGCACAGAAAACCTAAAACAAACAGTCTGTGTTTGAGTCTTCCAGTGAGAAACCACAGAAGCAGTGTAACATCTGCTTTCTGAATACTGCGTTCAACCAGCCGAGCCTAAATCACATCAAGTCCCAGAAATCCTATCCATAATTGTATTCTCTGTGAACCAGATACTATAAGGAACAATGTTCACAGCTACATTGTTTAAAAAAGCTTTAAGTAGAATTGACCCACCCTATCTGCCAACAGTAGCGTGGATCTACCCATCGTGGTGTGTTCATAAAATAAACTATTAGACAGCGGAGGAGGGAGTGAGCTATAAGGTACTGGTGTTACCAAGTCCAATCTCGTACTGCTAACTGCACGACAGGCCAAAAAATCGAGAGACCAGTTGTTGGGTCAAGGAATAGCGACTTTGTTTGGAAAGGCAGCAGACGGAGAAGATGGTGGACCCGTGTCCCAAAGACCCATCTTCCCCAAGTCAGAATGCAGGCTTCTTTTATACTAAAAGGGGCAGGGGTGTGGTTGGTTGCTGCATACTTCTTGGTGCTGGAATCCTTTGTTCTTGCAGCTGTCCACATAGGTCAGGTCATGATGGTCCTGCCAACCTCCAACAAGACAAATGGTATTCTCTGTTGTGCAACTTTTTATCTCTATATGAATGGGAAAGCATTATACCTTTAAACCTTGAGAATAGGTTATCCTGTATATTTCAGGCTATAGGCAACATTCTTAACTTGTTAACAAAAGCAATAGAATACAAAGGTTAAAGTAAAAGAAACAGCTCTAATATGGAGTCAGATTTGTTCTCCCCTATTACACTTGGAATCTCTGAATGGATCTCTGTAATACTGGGTGAAATAAGCTAGAGACAAAACAATACATATGCCGCATGCCCATTTATAGGAAATCCAAAATTTGCACTCTTAGGCATAAAAGTTTAGAAAAGCACAAGGAAGTGATTGTTATGAAATTCAGGATAGAGGTTACCTCCAGGGCAAATGGAGAAAGTGCTGTGTTTCGCCTCCTTCGGAAAGCTGTTCATTTATTTTTAAGCCGTTTTTATGAATGCATGCCATGTCATCGAAAAAGTTAACAAAGGAAGAAAAGAAAGGATCTGAATTGCATATACAATCTTTATCTGCAAGGGAAATAGAGAACGTACGTTTTATTTCTGGGTTCAGCAACACAGAGGGACACATCGAAGTGCGTTGAAATGGGTGGTAAGTGTGAGTTGATAATCCTTCACCATCACCACGACCACCAGGGGACTAGATTGTTATTTTCCCGTTTGGAAAGCGCCATCACTCCCCGCTTGTTGAAGAAGGGTGGGTTGGGTACAGTTGACAGTTTGATCAATGGCTCAGGGTTGAAATTGCATGGCACCTCCTTTGCTTGTCAACTCCCTTATTTTGTGCACATAATTAATATTAAATTTGTATGATTATCTCTATGGTCTATCTGTCTTTCCATCTATCCATCCACCCATCCATCTATCCGTGCATTCATTCATTGAGCTAATGATCTAGATAGATAGATAAGTTATAGAAACATAGATAGATGTAGACAGATGATTGACAGGTAGGTAGGAAGAAAGAAAGGTAGATAGAATAGATTAGATAGATAGATAGATAATAGAATAGATATGATGGATGGATGGGGGGCTGGTTGAGTGGATGGAAAGATAGATAAAATACGAATACTACAAATAAAATATTATTTTGCTTAGAAACTTTTAGCCTTTAGTTGAACTAATTATACTTCTCAAGTTCATGGCTTGCTATCCCCATCTTTAACCAATGGAAGCCCCACCTCTCCTGTTTTATTTTGTTCTATTGCTTCTTGCCTTCTATTTCCATAACCCCTTCTCTTTCTTCTCTGTCCACCCTCCCAGTTACATCCACTCTATTGAATTTCATGTGTACATTTTAAAATTTCTCTTTGAAAGTGTACTGCTTACCCCCTGCTAGAAATCCTCTTTCTCCACCGCCTTTGAGTAACATCTGCTTTGAGTAACATCCATCCATCATTCTTCAGATCTCAAGTGATCCCTCACCTCAGTGGACTTTCCATTTCTACTCTCCCTGCACACCCTTCAGCCCTTTATCCTTCTCTAATAATCCACTTCTTCTTTCTGTAGGGGCAGTAAGACATTAAATATTTAGGTTTTCATTCTCTCGTTTAACGAGGTTTTAGGTACTAAAGTTTTCCAGGCTCAGGAAGTTTTTGTAGCAGACCAGGAAGAAAGACAATTATCAACAAATTAATTCTTTCTAATTTGTGTGTTTCTACAATAAGCATTTGACTCTGGGAAATTACGGTGTGTGTCATGGTGAGTGTGATAATTCTGAGGGACCCTTCCCCTGAGAGGGAGGCAGGTTATTCACGTGTACAAGGGTTTTGCAGAGCCTGGCGGAGAAATGAGAGGCATGGTCTGCAGGTTGTATGAGCGAGGCAGGTACCTGGGTTGCCATTCCTCAAGCTGAGAGAGCTAAATGATTCTCCCTTGGCAAATGTTCACTCTGTACTCAACATGAATGCACATTATCTGGTAAGAACCGAAGAACCATATGGATAAGACAATGAACCACAAAGAAACAACTTCCAGACACGTGGCATATCCATGGAAAGCGTGGTCCGGATGGAGTTTAATTTTCTCGCTGCCTTGTTGAAATGGGCCCTCAGCGTTATGAGGTCACTCGACCTGCAAAAACAAACACTGCATTTCCTGTACAGTTTAGCCAGGACGAAATGGTAGGAGAAATCATGCCTACTGGCGTTCATCAAAGTTGTATTACACTTTGTGTGTGATGCTGATAAACATTCTCTTTCCCTTTCTGTATGTTTTGTGAGGACAACGAATTCCTGTGGCGGTATTGGTGGCACAGATGCCGTCAGAATGTATACACTGAATGAGTATTTGGTGATGGGGTGGATTTGTAAGAGGCACACATCTTCAGACACTAGCGTGAGCACGGATAATTAGACAGTGTGGGTAGTCTCAATTCTAATGCAATGGAAATATAAAGGTTCCTTTAAGCTCACTCTTCTCAGAGCCAAAGTCTTAATTTATTAGGACTACCAGGTGCCAATATGAGCCTCATGGCAGGCATAAACACAGAGTTTGTATTGGTGTTTGACCAATCCAATGGGGTCCTTCTGTATTAGCTGCCTAGTTCTTTCCCAGAAGCCATGATCTTTACCTAAATATCAATGGCATTGTAGTTCTCCATCTTGGTATTATATCCACCCAACATCCCAAGCACTGTAACATTGGCAGATGCTGAAATGTACCGCGTAGACGTCTGGTCTTGGAAATAACCTGTGGTTACGTCCCATAATCAATTTGTGTTTATTAATGCTACCAGATTCTTTAGGCTGTTTGCTAGGGCTGCCATAACAAAGTAACCACAGACTGGATGCCTTAAACACTAGACATTTATTTCTCACTCTCTGTCATAAGATAGTCTTAAGAGATAAGACCTGCCTGGATATCCCACCAAACCACCCACAGACCCCGTACCCTGACTGGCATCGCACTCACAGGCAAGGATTTTGGAGGTCATGGTAGGATACAGGCTCCAAAAGAAAGGAGATAAATCCTAGGATGATTTAAATAGATCAGATCTTTCTCCTGCCATGGCTACATTCCAATCTTGTTTTTCTCCTACCACCAACTATAAATTCCAGTGAGTAATGGAAGACTATAAAAGTTAATTCCCTTTTAAATTATTCCCATTGTAAGATTTTCATTAACTGCAAGAGGGGGTGGACAAAGAGAATTTAAAGGCTCCCATGCTTTTCAATCTGTGAATTCTAAAGTTAATTGAAAGAAAAAATGGTAATTTCTGATGTGATAAAGGAAGGGAATAAGGAAACTTTAGAACCTTGGAAGGGGGGCAATTTGAGGCCCTCGTCTCTAGGAGTCTGATTTTTTTCTCCCTTGTGCATTCTGAGATTTCCGTGAGTAGTTAAAAGAAAATTAAAAGTGAGAGAAGAGAGTGTTGAGAATAAAGAAATCGCTTTGGCCAGGAGCTGAGGAAAAGTCCTGCCTAGGCTTTTCACAACAGGCGTTCAGTCCATAGAAACACACCAAGAAAGAATGGAGGTTTAGAAACACAAGTCATATCTAGAAATGGAAAGACAAGAGTCCAGGGGTCTTGAATAAGTAGCATGTCCGGGGGGGGGGTGTGATAAAATCACGTGACGTAGGGCATCGTGTCCTGCGTGGACCTGATGTAAACTAGGCTCTGTTGTAGAGAGACTGGTACACAAACCCATGAGGTACAGTCTTGCATTTTCTTGGAAATAAAGTTGAATGCCGATCTTTGATGATGCATGTTTAATGTCGCAATGCCACTCCAAGTTATATATGAGAACATATCTCCGCATTGGAACTTGTCCGTGGACATTCAGAACCGTGCCTTTTTCAATAGCCACAAAAATGGAAACCATCCAAATGTCCATGGATGGATGAATAGATAAACAAAATCTGGTCTGTCCATATAATCATAACATATTGTATGATCATAAAAAGGAATAAAATAGTGACACAGGCTACAGTCTGGAGGAATCTTGAAAACATGCCAAGTGAAAGGAGCCGGTCACAAAAGACCACGTGGTGTGTGAGTCCATTCATAAAAAATCTGCAGAATAGGCAAACCTGTAGAGAGAAGGTAGATGCAGGGTTTCCAGGGGCTGGGAGGCAAAGAGGAATGAGGAGTGAGTTAATGGGTACAAGATTTCTTTATGGAAAATGAAAATGTTCTAAAATGGATGGTGGTAGTTGCACAATTCTGTGAATAAACTAAAAAACGCGAAATTGCATGTTTTTCATGAGTACATCATATGATATGGGAATTTAATGCTGATTTTTGAAAGATACATGCCTAATATTTGATTTTTAAAGAAAGATCCTTATAGATAGTCTTTTCCCGCCATGTATTCTATTTTCTCCCCCACTGCCTGCAGTTATGCAGCGTGAAAAGCCCAGGATCCCCATAGCAATAACTTTCTGAAAACGGCAGGGTGTAACATTATTTTGTTTTGATTTGAGAAAATCAATTTCCTCTTCTATCTCCTTCAGTCCAGCGTGATCTGTAGACAATGCTGTCATCCCCGTGGATCTCTGCATTGTACACTTTCATCTACCAAAAGCCCTCAATGGGACTTAAGTTCTTTTTTGAAAACATTATTCCAAGTTATTTATATTGATGAGTTTATTCACTGTAGTATTTTCGTGAAATGCGTTTCAGGGTTTTAGTCTACTCCACGGAGAAAACGTTACAGGTTTTTCTCTGTTTTGTTTCTTGCTGTTGCCCGTGCGAGACAAGTGATAGTAGAGACAAATAGTTGATTCATGGGGAAAGAGAAAAAAAAAGAAAAGGAGACAAATAATGAGCAGCTTTACGCTGTCTCAAAATACCCAGACTAAAATCAGTGAGGGTCCTGATAGCCTGAGATGTAAGGAAACACAGCTGGTGTGATTCACGGAGCATGTTTATTGAGAAAGCACAGCCTTTCTGCGGGTACCTCCCCAGGGAGACGTGAGATGTAGCCCGAAGGCTGGCAGTAGAAGCGGCAGCCTGTGGACGGGTGGTCCAGCCTCCTCGACTCTGCTCAGTGACCCCCATCTTCTCCAGAAGCATCAGCAGCCCAGGCCCGTGAGACCTACCTGAAGCTACCCAATCCCGAATACCCCATCCACGATCACTCCCACTCCTGGCCTCACCACACCACCAGCCTCTGGAAACTCTAAATTTCTCCTCTTCCGCTAGGTCCTGACTGCATTCACTCATCTCTTAAGCAACTCGCGCCACCACCCACGTCACCATTTTGCCTATATATTCAAAACCCATTTTATTCCACTGCCGTGTAATTTTCCTCCTTAGGGAAAAAAATCACAATTTATACTCCTACTCACTAATGCACACACACACACACACACACACATCAGCTTCTAATGTGAAAGCATCTTGGAATTATTGGAGTTAGCCCCATTAGGTCATGAAATATATTATGTGTATTCCTCCTGGGATCTATTTGCTATTGTAGAAATCTTGCCTCATTAATCATAAATGATTTTAATCTATAGGTGTTGGTATTCAATGATGCCAAAACCATAAAATAAAGCTTTAAAAGTTTTCTTTCTTTTTTTATTATTATTTTATTTTAAAAAAAATTTTATGGGCATATAGTTGATTTACAATGTAGTGTTAGTTTCTGCTGTACAGCACAGTGAATCAGTTATACGTATACCTATAGCCACTCTTTTTTAGATTCTTTTCCCATATAGGCCATTACAGAGTATTGAGTAGAGTTCCCTGTGCTATACAGTAGGTCCTTATTAGTTATCTATTTAATATATAGTAGTGTGTATATGTCAATCCCAATCTCCCAATTTATCCCTCCCCCCTGCCTTACCCCCAGGTAACCATAAGTTTGTTTTCTACATCTGTGACTCTATTTATGAAACGTTTTCTTTCTTGATACACAGTCTGAAGCAGCTGGTGTAGCACTGGAAGAGTCTGATACATTATATAAAGTTTACAGGACAAAACATTTACACTTGGGACTTTTTAAGAATCTCATTGACACCATCCTCGATAATTAGATGATAATACTTTATATATCATCTGTTATTATTTGCGTGATTTTTGTTTTACCTGAAAATGATTTCGTCTAGGTTTCACATTTCTTATATATCATGCATCAATTAACTTACATATTATAAAATTTAGTTCCTTTCTTCTGTCCTCTGTGGTCTCTTTTCTAACACCTTCCCTGCTTTTTTGTTATCATTTCTGCATTTTAATTTCCATCAACGGTATTCATACTTTTATATTCTCAAGCCACAGACCTTATATTAGATCTGCATCAGTTATCCTGTTTTCAGTGATATGGGTGATTCCAAAAGTAAAATCAGTGAGAATATTTGTACATCTGTATCATTATT
Organism: Eubalaena glacialis; assembly: GCF_028564815.1. NCBI lineage: Eukaryota > Metazoa > Chordata > Mammalia > Artiodactyla > Balaenidae > Eubalaena > Eubalaena glacialis. The sequence goes on along the minus strand of NC_083736.1, from coordinate 3,083,142 downwards.
GCTGTTTAAACAGCAAAATCAATTATGTTACCACAACTGAGTTTTTTGTCCCAACAGTCAACAGTATTTCTACATCTTTGGCAGCAACAAAGTTTAGATGCTGTCCCTCTTCATACCTTCTACTTCATTTGAGAATACATATAGATGTGCATTTCTAAAATAGTGGGGTTTTTTTCCTTCTCTGACCGCTTTTCCTAAGACAAAAACACCAGTCTTCTGTAGAAAATACTTAGTATTTTCCAGCTATTTACAAATCCTGTTACAGGTAATAGAGCTGACTCTTTGTCTTTAAAATACTGACTTATCTAAGAAACAGAAACAGACTCACAGACACAGAGAACAGACTTGTGGTTGCCAAGGGGGAGGCAGGTGGGGGAGGGATGGAGTGGGAGTTTGGGGTTAGTAGATGCAAACTATTACATATAGAACGGATAAACAACAAGGTCCTGCTGTAGAGCACAGGGAACTATATTGAATGTCCTATGATAAACCGTAATGGAAAAGAATATGAAAAAGAATGTACATATGTGTATAACAGAATGACTTTGCTGTACAGCAGAAATTAACACAACATTGTAAATCAACTATCCTTCAATAAAATAAATTTTAAAAAAACAAACCGAAAAATACTGACTTCCTCTTTGACAATAGGTCAGTTATTTTGAATGGAGATTGTCTTAGTCAGCTTGGGCTGCCATAAAAAAATACAATAGACTGGGTGCCTTAAACAACAAACATTTATTTCTCACAGTTCCGGCGGCTGGACGTCCCAGATCAAGGTGCTGGCAGGGCTGGGTTCTGGTGAGGACTCTCTTCTGGTTGACAGACGGCCACCTTCTCACTGTGTCCTCACGTGATGGACAGAGAAAGCTTGCTCCCTGGGGCCTCTTCTTATAAGGACACTAATCCCACCCTCATGACCACACCTAACCCTAATCACCACCCTACCCCATGCTGCCCTGCCAAGGCCCCATCTCCAAATACCATCCCACTGAGGGCTAGAGCTTCAACATATGAATTTTTGAGAAGTCACAAAATTCACTCCATAAAGAAGACTATAAACACAAACCTTTATAATGATTGTCTTTTAAAAATGATCATTCTGTGTCTTTACCATGTTCTGGGGTTCCACTTTTGCTGTTTACACCGGACCTCCCAAGAAGGGCACTTCAAGCTTAACTTGTGCCTTTTTCTTCTCTCCTATATCAGTCAGCACTGTTTCCTTCTTCTAAGTAGCACTGAAATCCTTTATCTGCCGGGAAACCTTTACCTCCACTCTTATTTGTACTGAAATTCAACTTTTAAAAGTGCAGTTAATCTTAAGGGAAACTTACAGAGGGGAGGAACCTCGTTATGCAAAATGGACGGTCACCCAGCAAAAGAAGACTGGTTTTCGCTTTTAATATTTGATTTTGTGTTTATATGACAATTAGAGGATCTTCTCCCTTTAGAGTGTGTGTGTGTGTGTGTGTGTGTGTGTGTGTGTGGTTTATTTTACTTCCCTAACATGGAATTTACATCATCTATGGTTAAACTTTAAAGTTGATTAATACTGGGAATTCCCTGGTGGTCCAGTGGTTAGGACTCCGCTTTCACTGCCGAGGGCCGGGGTTTGATCCCTGGTGGGAGAACTAAGATCCCGCAAGCCGCGCCGTGCGGCCCAAAAAAAAAAAGTTGATTACTATTAACTTTAAATGTATTCAAAATCACTTCTTGTTTTATCCACATAAACCTGGCATTGATTCCTATTGACATAGATCTGGATGTTACAAAAATAATTATTGTCCTGCCTTATTCATTTCTTCCTCATTTTCACTATCTTATTATTTCTAGTTTTTCGAATGATTCGGACAAACCCTTGAATAATGTCCATAAATCTCTATCACCGTACGTCATCTTTTCAATGTCCACTTGCTTCCTCTGTGAAGAGGGATAACGAGACGTATTTCCACTTCTACCTGACACTCTCTCTCCATCCACTTCTACTCTGGATTAATGGGATGACTGCCCTACTTTGCATTTGTATAACAAATAAATTATGTATGACAAACACCTGCCTCAGTGCTTTATACCATTCACAATATGTTGAATTGGGATTTAATATTCATCCACTTGACTGGCTGGATTTGGATTCCCTTTTTCTTTTAAGAAGGGCTCCTTTATGTTTTCCAGGGTCTCCTATGTTTGGAAATATCTTTCTCTGACATTTACTGTTGAATGATGATAGCTCAGGATACAAAATGTTTCCATCTCTGTGACTTGCCCCAGGGTCTTTCAAGCATTGTTACCTTGTAGGTCACTCTATCACTGATAAAATGTCTTGTATCTATAATCCCTTATCACATGATTGAGTTATGCATAAATTCAGCTTGTTTTCTGTCCTGACGCTATCATTTTTTTTTTTTAATAACTTTCTTTTTACCTTTTTATTTATTTTTATTTATGGCTGTGTTGGGTCTTCGTTTCTGTGCGAGGGCTTTCTCTAGTTGCGGCAAGTGGGGGCCACTCTTCATCGCGGTGCGCGGGCCTCTCACTGTCGCGGCGTCCCTTGTTGCGGAGCACAGGCTCCAGACGCGCAGGCTCAGTAGTTGTGGCTCACGGGCCCAGTTGCTCCGCGGCATGTGGGATCTTCCCAGACCAGGGCTCGAACCCGTGTCCCCTGCATTGGCAGGCAGATTCCCAACCACTGCGCCACCAGGGAAGCCCTATCATTTTTTGATCTAATATATTTTGAATTTGAGTTCTTTATTTCATGTAGCTTAGAATACCGAAGTCTAACCTCCAGGTCTAACTCCTTTAAGTTTTTCTGCTCTGTTGTTGTCAATGTTCATTTCATTTTTTATAACATCATTGTTTTTCTCTCCAACACATTGTAAATCAACTATACTTCAATAAGTATTTTTTAAAATAATTTTTTAAAAGAACGATTTTAAAGAATCTTGGTGACCACGGCAGATGGAAAAATCTTAGCAGTTGAGTGAGATTTAAAGTAGAATAAAATAAAAATATAAATTGTTAAAAAAAACAAAAAACAAAAACAAAACCTTGTTCTTCCGGAGACCTTGCTGTGGCTGATGATGGGGTCTTCTGCTTCTTCATCTTTCATTCCCCCGACCCTCTCTCAGAGAAAGGCATCTCTTGTGCCTGATGCAGTGTTCTGGGATGTAAAATAACACTCCAGGTGATTCATCAACACAGAGAGAGTGATTCAAGGCACCAGTGTTGATGGAGCCCGTTTTAATGAAGGCACCATAGACCATATGTAGGACGTTGGATCCTTCCCTATCTCATTCCTATTTCTTTTACGGGTGGAAAACAAACCAGATATTTCCAGCCAACATAGGGTACTCTGAATTGAGGTAGATTGCAGGTTGGCACAGTGGGAGTGATTACAACATTCATTTTAACAACTTCACCTCTTCCATGACCAGCTATTTCCTAAGAAGGAATTGTTCCTCGGGGAACATGGTGTGGGAGCAGAACATAAAGAACGTCGGTAGGAAATACGGAGAGTGGTGACACCTTATTTTATGTGGTTGACAAACGCAAGGCCGGGTCCTCAGCCTGGCCTGTCTTTCCGTCTTGTGGTCAGATTGTCGAGTTCGGTGGTGAGCCTCCTGGGAAATAAGTCTATGCTACAAATCACGCCCTTTCTGCCTTTTTACTATTCTCAAGGGTGGCAAAGAGCTTGGAGAACCCTTTCAATCACTCTTGTTTCACACTGTGTCTCAATTTTATATTCTGAATGACTTTAGGGGGAAGAAAGGCGATTAAAAGTTACAAATGTATTCCTAAGAAAACAGTAATAAAACTTTCAGTAAAAAAAAGAAATGCATTGGAGTTAACGTGCTGTGCTGTATTTTAATGAAATATTATATAACTTAAAAGGGGAACCATTTATTATCATTTGGCAAAGGTTATTAGACACTATAGAACACGTCTTCTGCTTTCTATAATACACATGCCTATGTGGTTAGTCCTACCACATACTGAGTAGGTGAATGGGCTGTGCGTTCTGGCATCGTACAGGCAGCTGACCAGTGTTTTCATAAAGCATTTGTAAACCTTGTTCTTACTAGCCGTTCACTACACTCTCACTGCTGATTTTCTCTGAAATCCATCTTATCCTAGGGATAAGTGACATCCATCCCTGTTTACGTAAAATAGTGGAAAAATCCACACCCATTTTATGTTATTTTATTTTTTTCACACCTTTACTGGAGTATAATTGCTTTACAATGGTGTGTTAGTTTCTGCTGTACAACAAAGTGAATCAGCTATACGTATACATATATCCCCATATCCCCTCCCTCTTGCGTCTCCCTCCCACATTCCCTATCCCACCCCTCTAGGTGGTCACAAAACACCGAGCTGATCTCCCTTTGCTATGCGGCTGCTTCCCACTAGCTATCTATTTTACATTTGGTAGTGTATATACGTCAATGCTATTCTCTCACTTTGTCCCAGCCTCGCCTTCGCCCACTGTGTCCTCAAGTCCATTCTCTACATCTACATCTTTATTCTTGCCCTGCCCCTAGGTTCATCAGTACCGTTTTTTTTAGATTCCATATATATGCGTTCGCATACGGTATTTGTTTTTTCTTTCTGACTTACTTCACTCTGTATGGCAGACTCTAGGCCCATCCACCTCACTACAAATGACTCAATTTCATTCCTTTTTATGGCTGAGTAATATTCCACTGTATATATGCGCCACATCTTCTTTATCCATTCATCTGTCAATGGACACTTAGGTTGCTTCCATCTCCTGACTATTGTAAACAGTGCTGCAGTGAACATTGTGGTACATGACTCTTTTTGAATTATGGTTTTCTCAGGGTATATGCCTATTATCCACACCCATTTTTTTCAGCAGGAAATTCCGAGGAAAATGTACATGTCAATTATACAAATGGCCTCTTATCAAAATTGTAATAGGTGTGGGTATACATGCTCACATAGAGTGGTGATGGATGGTCCACTGTTCATTATTAAGATAATGCAGGGGGAAAAGTTAAGTGTTGGGAGCTAGGGTTCTCATAGTGGAAGGAGAAATTCAAGGGTAGGAACATAAGGTCCATATGGGTATGGCTTGAAATTGAAGATATCATTGTAAAATAATGATTTCTAAAGTACGCGTATGCAAGTAAATGTGCGTATGTGCTTGCGTGGGTGTGTGTAACCGCGGGCATGTGGAGATTAATGCATACATACATACATTGCCTATGTCTATTCACTCAAAGAGCCAAGGAGCAAGACCCCCAGTAGCAATGAGCCAACCTTGTGCCCAGACGTTACTTTCTAATATTATCAGTCCTCACTCAAGGAACCAGATCTTACAGATATGGCTGATTGCATGGCTGGGAGATGTTAAGATGAACCTGGAATATCTCCAACGGCCAAAAAGTAAGAAAGTGCTCAAAAATAGTGGAAGAACTTCTCAGAAGGACATAGAAGCTGTAATAAAGGAGCTCCCATTCTGGGAAAATTTGAGCACCAAATAAAACAAGTATAGTAATAGATTACGAACACTTGAAAAAATAGCAATGTTTGTATGTATGACTGTGTGTGTGTGTATATATATATATAGACACAGTCATATTTATGTGCGTGCATATATCCATATATAATGTGTCTATACAATTGTGTAAAAAACATATATGTGTGTGTGTGCGTGTGTGTGTGTGTGTGTGTGTGTGTGTGAAACATCCATCATTCAACATCTGTTCTGGGGCTGCATTTGCAACAGGGTCAAGATAGGCAAGGCTTATCCCACTCCTGGGCATATATCAGAAGAAAACCATAATTCGAAAAGATACATGTACCCTAATGTTCACAGGAGCGCTACTTACAATAGCCAGGACATGGAAGCAATCTAAATGTCCTTCGACAGATGAAGGGATAAAGAAGATGTGGCGCATATATACAATGGAATACTACTCAGCCATAAAAAAGAATGATGAAATAATGCCATTTGCAGCAACATGGATGGACCTAGAGATGATCATACTAAGTGAAGTAAGTCAGAAAGAGAAAGACAAATATCATGTGATATCACTTATATGTGGAATCTAAAATATGACACAAGTGAACTTATCTGCAAAAGAGAAACAGACACCCAGACAGAGAACAGACTTGTGGTTGCCAAGGGGGAGGAGGGGAGGGACAAATTAGGAATTTGGGATTAACAGATGCAAACTACTATATATAAAATAGATAAATAACAAGTCCCTACTGTAGAGCACAGGGAACTACATTCAATATCCTGTGATAAATCATCATGGAAAAGAATATGGAAAAGACTATATATACATAAATATATATTTAACTGAATCACTTTGCTATGTACCAGAAATTAACACAACATTGTAAATCAACTATACTTCAATGAAATATATTAAAAAAGAAAGATAAGCGAGGTTTGTGCCCTTATGGGTGGCATTCTTGTGGATTTTAACCATAAAATGCACAAGAAGATAAAGAAAAGCTTAAACATGTAACTTGACAAAGTCATAAATTTTGCCAAGCACAGAGAGGGAGTGCTGAGAGAGGGATGCGTGAGGTCTAATTTAAATAGGATAGACAAGCGAAGGCTTTAGGAAGTAATTTACGTTGAGGCTTGAGTCAGGAAGAGAAGGCAACCTTTTGAAGGTGAGAGAAGTGTTGGAAAGAGCACGGAACCTGTGCAAGGGGTCCATGGAGTCGCTGAACAAGGCTGGTTCTAGAAACACAAAATGAGTGTGGCTTGGCTGGGAGATGCAGAGAGAACAGAAGAAGATGACATAAAAGAAGAACCAACTCGTGTAGGACCAAAAGGAACTTCATCATCACAGAAATCAGAAGCCATTGCTGGATTTTCTGCAGAGAGAACAATAATCAGGTTCACATTTTTACCTCCTCTTTACAATTTGAGAGGCAATTTTTATCTTTATTTTTTTTTGGATGTGGACTATTTTTTAAAGTCTTTATTGAATTTGTTACAATATTGCTTCTGTTTTGTGTTTTACTTTTTTGGCCGTGAGGCACGTGGGCTCTTAGCTCCCCGACCAGTGATCGAACCCGCACCCCCTGCATTGGAAGGCGAAGTTTTAACCACTGGATTGCCAGGGAAGTCCCGGCAATTTTTATTTTTCACATAAGGCAAGTAGCATGTGTTCTACTGATATGTTATTTTGTCATTATTATCCTTTCCATCTGTGAAGCAGATTCCTCACATGTCATACATAGGTTTGAATTTCAAGGTACAATGTAACGTCAGTTACTGAAAACATACTATGACAACTAATCAGAAATATACAAAATTACTTACATTATAAAAGAGGGCTTCCCTGGTGGCGCAGTGGTTAAGAATCCACCTGCCAATGCAGGGGACACAGGTTCGAGCCCTGGTCCGGGAAGATCCCACATGCCGCAGAGCAGCTAAGCCCGTGCGCCACAACTACTGAGCCTGCGCACCTAGAGCCCGTGCTCCGCAACAAGAGGAGCCACCGCAATGAGAAGCCCACACACTGCAACAAAGAGTAGCCCCCGCTCGCCGCAACTAGAGAAAGCCCGCGCGCAGCAACGAAGACCCCATGCAACCAAAAATAAATAAAATAAATAAAAATTTTAAAAAAGGATAAAAAAGAATAAAAGAGTTAGCATGTAAAGGAATCTTATTAAAGGCATATCTGATCAATGCTTTTTGTTAACAAATGACCCATGCTTGAACCATTTTGTTCAGAAATTAGCTTCCGCTATAGTATATAAAACCGTAATAATGATCTCTGCAAAAGAGAATTTGTTTCTCAGTACTTATTCAGATACTTGGATGATTCAAACGAGTTATCTATCATTTCTTCCTTGACAATAGATGCACCGAGGGGCTAGCTTAACTACCTTAGCCAAACAATGTATCCCTCAAGACAAGCAAAGAATTGCCATATTTCATCCTAATTTGGAGATTTAAGATGGTACATACATGCTTATCAACCAGTCTTCTTGCCTTCTCTCCCTGGGAATCCACATTTACAAGGTGTTATACACAAGGAAATCTCCATAGATCAAGTAATTACTGTTTCTTTTCATTCATAAGTAAAGGTACCTACAGAAATAATTACAGAGATATATTCCAGAGTAAAAACTATTATTTGCGTGGCTTGTTGGCTGTTTATCCACGATGGATTTAAGCAACCCAACTAGCATCAACTCTATCATTTGTAGAAGAAAGTGAGTACAATTTGGAAAAATAAGAAAAGAAACCACTACGGAAACTAAGATGGAAAACTGAGAACTTTTATACCTTGTTTAGAAGCAGTAGAAAATTATTCCATTTTTCGATTTCTTAGTCACGAGAAATAACCAAATCTATTTTTCCAACAGCAGCACAGCCTGTAATCATTTGTTAGGTAACAACACTGAAGTCCTCATGATTGAAACAGAAAAGCACCTAAACTTTATCTCTCCTCATCGCCTATCAATTCCTGTTCCATTTGAAGTTTGCAGACATTACAGATGGAGCCCCCGACCCATTTTCTCTCGGAAGGAGAGGTGTTTGAGAAGTCCCATTTCTGGGACTTCTAAAAATAAACATCCAGAGTACCCACATTGCGTTTAGAGAGATGAAACTTCAACCTTGATGGGATAATGGTTAGATTCCTGAGGTACGAAGTATAATTTTGATGAAGGTACATGCTTGAGTGAAAGTTTATCATAAACAGAGGTGGGCAGTAAATGTTCTTAAGTCACTGCATCTGTATTGGTTTTAAACTATCTTTCATGGACAGTATATAAAATTCTATGCTAAAGATATGTCTTCTGAAATTGTGAAGGGATCACGTGTCTGTCTTCTGCTTTCAATATCTCAGTAATTCTCCTTATACAGAATGCTTTTCCCACTCTTGTCTGTAGATATTTAGACGTTCCTCAACTTTTGAAGTCTTCAATATCTTTAGTATTTAATAAAGGTCTTCTTCCCCACCTCCCTCTTCTTTCTCCACCTCTGTCTTGCTATTTTTTTCCTCCCTCCCCTTCTCCCTCTAAAAATTCAATCTTAAAATTTAACATTTTTTTTTTCTGGACATAGAAAGTTTTTCTCCTCCTCATCTTTCATTAATATTTTCTGCACTTGTTTTCTCTATTAAGACAGATATTTGACTTCCTGAATCTGCCTTCTTTCTCTTATCATTTTCCCAAACTTTTTTTTTTTTTTTGGCTGCATTCGGTCTTCGTTGCTGCGCGCGGGCTTTCTCTAGTTGCGGCGAGCGGGGGCTACTCTTCGTTGCGGTGCGTGGGCTTCTCATTGCGGTGGCTTCTCTTTTGCGGAGTACGGGCTCTAGGTGCGTGGCCTTCAGTAGTTCTGGTAGGTGGGCTCAGTAGTTGTGGCTCGCGGGCTTTAGAGCACAGGCTCAGTAGTTGTGGTGCACGGGCTTAGTTGCTCCGTGGCATGTGGGATCTTCCCGGACCAGGGCTCAAACCCGTGTCCCCTGAATTGGCAGGCAGATTCTTAACCACTGCACCACCAGGGAAGCCCACTCGGTTTTTATTAAGTGTACATATAGATGGAATAATGCTAAAAAGTCTCTTTACACACACAGATTTCAAACACAATGGATATGTATAATCCAACAATTTCCTATGTTGGGATATAAAAATAATGTTTCATATGATTAAAATTATTTTAAAATTATTGAAAGCTTCTTTGTCACATCACAATATGATTTCAGAATTGGAGTCTACAATGAAATCAGTATTGTGTGGTCAAAACACTCATTCAGTTTACACCTTAAATACTCGTTTTACACATTCGAATGTAATTCTAGTTAGAAAGAAAAACGAATGCTTATTAGAGGTTCAAATGTATTGACATTTTACTTCTAATACTAGTAAATTATGTCAAAATAGTAAAAGTTGTACACAAAAATAAAACTTTTATTTTGCTTTCTGTCTCTAGAAAATGAACACATTCTATTTAAAATCAAACATTTGTTAAATGTAGTGTTTTCTACAAGAGGGTGTTTTGTTTTGGGAGTAGCGTTTAATGTGAGTGTACAGATGATAGACAGACAGATGAGTAGATGGGTGGGTGGATAGAGGTAGATAGATAAGTAGACATTTATTTATTTGAAAATATTCAAGGTAAGCTAACATCAGATAATGACATAAATATATACAAAGAGTTCCCTTCGGGTTTTTATTGTGCTTCATGCGTTTCCCACAATTGTAACAAAGCTAAATGCACTGTAGAAGAGGTTCATACTTTTTGTATTATTTATAAAAGTATGGAGACAACATACAAACCAGTTAGGAAAACTCTCCCCAAGAGGCCAGCCGTTCATGCAGTGTTTTTGTAAGTAACATTCTTTTTCCTTCAGCACCTCCAATTTCTCTTCTCTGTATTTCCTTTTGCCTCTGGAGTATTGGTGTCACACGGCAGTAGGTTTTCCCAGAACCTTGTGATAAACTGAAGCGTTTTTCTCTGCCGCTATATAATTAATCATGCTTACACCTGGAATAATCATTGTCCTATTTACTGAGCATATGAGAAAATCCCATCATAATTAATATCAGAGGCTATGTTCCATTTGCATCATCCACCTTGCTGCAGATAAATGAGCGCATGGGAAGAGAAAGGAAGGTTAAGGTGGACCCTGCAGTTTGCCTGTGTTCCATTTCTGAATATTTGAAAGAAGAAGCATGTTTGCTATCACAGTGTTTCTTACATGCAGCCTATGGTCACCTGCGCTCAGAACAGAAGTGAACCCAGCTGGCAGACAAAAATAGGAGCATCATCTAGCATTTCTTAAACATGTTTCTTAGAACCCCTGCCATCACACAAACAGATAAGGTGACCTACGTCCAGGGTATGAAGACTTCGGAAACTACTGCTCCGTCCTAGATTTCTTTGGATATCATCATAAGTGCCTCTCCACTCGTAGAGCCATTGGAAGATGTCTTACTTTTTTGACGTGGACCTACTTTCTAAACTTCTGCAGGACCCCGCCTCTCTTCTGCAGAAGGTGCTGGATTATGCGAATAAAACTACATCACGTCCTGTTAAGTTTGAATCTCCAATTATCACCAAATATATTTTTGTATACCTATGTCTCATGCACTAGTTGGAATGCACGTATATGAAGAGGGAGTTTGGTGTTTACTGGAAATTCAGATTTAACTGTCCACCCTCTATTTTATGAAACACTGTAAATTACATATAAGGTAGAAAAGAAGTAATAATGTATTCTGATACAGAAAATCAGTTTATAGGCAGAGCTCTAGATATTTAATATGTGGTTTAATGCATTACCTTTTTGTTGCTAAAACATAATTTTTCTTTATGTATTTGAGTGTTTCCCTTCATTCTGGACATGACTTCTGCCTCTCTGCATATCTCTGTCTACATATAAATAAAATGTAAAAATATTAATGTGTACATACATGCATATATGTGTATAATTATATTATGTATTATATATGTGTATATATAGTATATATGGATACATGTCTATATATTACTTATATGAAATGACCATATTTATAACTTAAAAAATGGTTAGATATTGCCTATATCAGCAAATTTATATTTCATGTGATACAAAATACTACAGATATGTATGTCCGCATATCCATGTGTCTGTGACCTGTCCATCCCCCCATGTATCCATTCATCCATCCACATCCGTCTCTTTTATATGTTTCCCTATATCTTTCGATTCCTTCCCACAGGTGTTGACCCCAAAGACCACTCGTAATAAGCACCGGCAACCCAGAATCTGCAGCCCAGAGAAATTAATTTACACCCCACCCCAAATGCAAAGGACACCACGTCTTTGCATGATCCATGACCACTGTCTGCGTGCCCTGCTAAAACAGAATTTGTTCATTCATGTCTCAGTTCCTTTGTTGACTTATCAAGCATGGCTGAGCACCTCCTGTTTTCCACACCATGTAGGTGGTATTGAGGATAAGGAGCCCATTCTTTGCACTCAGAGACCTCACAAGCTAGAAGATGGTGAGGAAAAAAATACCAAGTATTTTAATAGGCGGTTTCCTAGAAGTTTTGGAAATGACCTTCTAGAGGCAGCAAGAAGGATGGGATAAATGGACTCCTTGAACTTTCATGTTTGCTCAGGAGTCTTGAACAGACACATTTGATTAACTAGACCTCCTACTCTTATTTTAAGAGAAGAAGGAAATTAGGGACTTCCCTGGCAATCCAGTGGTTAAGGACTCGGCACTTCCAGGGCAGGGGGCACAGGTTCGATCCCCAGTTGGGGAACTAAGATCCCACATGCTGCACGGTGCAGCCAAAAAGAAAGGAAATTAGAAAGAGGAGGAGCGGGGAGTGGGAAAAAAAAAAAAAGGGAAAGGAAGCAGGTGGTGTGAAGGACAAATAGAGAGATTAAAGTAAAAATCCTCCAAAATATTTAATTCAACTCCAGTGTCATTTTAAGCAGAGAACTAGCTTTTTCATCACTTTCCATCTCTATTTGTCCCTCTAACCCATGCGCTGGATATTTTATTCATAACTAACCATGAATGAGTAATATATAAAACAAAATAATTTAACCTTCTGAAATGAGTATTATTGTATAGAATCATGTAGTATTGTTTTACAATGCATTATTTAAAAATCAGGTCCCATTTTCTGAAATTGATTTTGCGTGTTCTTTTAAAATGTCTTATTTTCATAAAATGTATATTTTAATCCATAAACAACTGACTTGGTCTCTGACCCGCATCCTCCCCGCCACCAAAAATGTACTTGGCACAAAAGAATGTTTTGCCCAAACACAACACTACATATATTTTTTTTTCCTGTGACGCATTAGGAAAGAATAGCTAGGGTGCCACACACGTGAATAATGTGTATCTTTACGTGGCACTTGAAAGGGCCTCAGTGGTACGTGATGATCGTGTGTGTTTCTCAGAACAGCTCCCACTCACAATACACAAGCACGTAGCAAATTTAAAAAAAAAGTTTGCATAACACTCTTCACATTGCCTTTCATTTGGTATTTATGGAAATGATGCTCAGAAATCATAGCACTTAAAAGACGCAGGGGTTCTCCCTCTTGATCCGCAGGATAATTTTTTTCACTTTCTTCAACTTTGAATTGGATGGAAACTCATGGAAAGCATGCATAAAATCCACTCTACTCTGAATTTAGATCAGAAAGATAGTTTTTATATTCGTGCTGTAGTTCATTTACTTGATATGGAGCACGTGGTAACGAAAGTATTTCTGAAAGATTCTTGGCACTTCTCCCCTTGATGTCTAACATTTTCGAATTATAACACCAATTCCTTGAGTATATTTTGGAGAGGAATGAGAGGAAGATGTTTCTGTTAAAGGGGAAAGAATGTCTGTAGGAGGAAAGGATTTCTTTATAGATTCTTAGAATGACTAACCATCTTGTTTGAAATGTACGTAATTTCCAGCTAAAAAACAGACAGTATTCAAGAAAATGTATAAACCAACAGTTGGCTAAGAAATGTCAAAGTGTGACCATGAATTAACTCACATTTTGAAATTATTTTGCCCTCGTGTTCATTCTCACTTTTGCTCTATCTTACATCATGTGCCTTTATTTTCAAGTTACTTTTCTTTAAAAATGCTGTGTTCCCAGACAGAGAGAACAGACTTGTGGTTGCCACGGGGGAGGGGGAGTGGGGAGGGAGGGATGGATTACGAGTTTGGGATTAGCAGATGCAAATTATTATGTATAGAATGGATCGACAACAAGGTCCCACTGTAGAGCACAGGGAACTGTATTCAGTATCCTGTGACAAACCATCATGGAAAAGAAAAAAAAATGCTGTGTTCCAGCCATTTTCGAAATTTCACTGTTACCAAAACAAGCCCAGAAATTGTAATTTCTTTAACTAGTAAATGAAGACGATATAATCTGTTCTGCTTATTTTCATCAGAAAAGGAATATACACACATATACATTATATATAATACATAGGCACGTATGTATAAATGGGCATACTATAAATATACATATATATTTAAAGGAAATTTTAAAACCATGAATATATATGCACATGCAAGTTACTTTTATTCCTTGTTTTATTTAAAATAAATCTCAACCATGGCATGTCCTATTATGTGCAGATGTTCCAGTTTTGAGTAATATTTCTTTCTGTGGTAGGACGAGAAGCACGAATCATTTTTAAGTACAAATTTACAGTATGATTTCAGTTAAAATGGACCTAGTTTGTTTAATAGGCAGCACAGAAGGTGACTTGTGAAGGAAGGGGATCTTATTTGCTGCCTGTAGAATCTGAGGCTGTTTGGTGGGGGGGAGAAACCACAGTCCTGAGTTTGTAGAAACAGTATAAGAAAATAAGTAATAGTCAACACATATTAAGATAGCTAGTGGATTTTTTTTTTTTTAATGAAAAATGTAGCTGATGGTGGACTCACCCACGTATCTGTGGGAAATACTGGCTCATTTTAGGATTTCCAAACTTTTTCCGTAATGGGGCAGAGAGTCAACATTACCAGTTTTGTGAGCCATATGATATCTGTCTCAACCACTCACCTCTGCTTTTGTAGCATGAAACCAACCACAGAAAATACACAAATGAATGGGTATGGCTGTGTCTTAATAAAACTTTATTTATAAAAGCAGTTGGCAACAGGTGGGCCGTAGTTGTCTGGCCCCTGATCTAGATAGTTGTGGCCATTACTACAGCCTGTGGTTGAAACTGGGATGCCACCTCCCCAGAGATTCAGTACCAAGACTACATCATCAGCCTGACCTTGATTTCTTCCAGGCAATGCTTGCGCATGGAAGGTTGTAGACCAGTAAATAACTTCACAGTTACATTCAGGCACCTTGGAATAATCTATTTACTCAAAAATCAGATGACTCTTCCGGGTAAACAGGCTTCTTTTAAGTTTAGACTGTTCAGAAGTGGTGAACTGTCTTGCTTAGTTAACACATCAACTCTTTACTCATCGAGAACTCATTCCAAAAAAAATAAAAAATAAAAATGAAAGAATATTAAAAAAAAAAAATTAAAAAAGACTCATTCCAAAGCCCTCCAATGTGAACCAGCCCCAAACTATTGTACACAACCTTTGCCCACATTCAGACACCCACATCCAAAGGCCCGACTTAAAGCTCCAGAATTCAGACCTCCAAATGCTATTGATATTTTCTGTTGACCGCCCCATTTAAAAATATTCCCCAAACTCTCTAATTGGGGGTCTCCCTCTTCTGGGCTTGATCAACACGTTATTCTGAGCAGCCTCTCTTCAGGACTGGATGTCAGCACGGAGAATAAGTATTTGTTCCAAATGAAGTTTTGTAGTTTTCATAGTTTCCCATAGCTCCAGGGAGACAGCTAATCTTCTGCCTTTAGGGGGAAAAAGTCAGAAAAAGGGGCCTGTATTCCAGCCCTTGTCTTCTGAAGAAATGTTCAGTTTACTCGTTGTTCCAAATCAGAAGAACCGAGGCTTCTTTGGGGTTCTTGCCATCCTCTGAGCTGGATTCACGATGAATAACTTTTCTGAGTGCATTTTAATTGAAAAGCATTCATGGTCTATCCTTAACCAAATTCCTTTGAGGAAAGATTTACATGTTTAATAATGAGGCTTAGGGTAGCAGAATTTGGCATCCTACGGCTCCATTTGGTCCACCACTTATATTTGTAAATAAAGTTTTATCAAAACACACACATCTGTTCACAGATTCTCTAAGGCTGCTTCCATGCTACACTGGCAGAGCTGACAGGCATGACAGAAGAGCTGAAAGTGGCCTGAAAAGCTAAAAATATTCACCTCTACAGAAGAGAGGTGGCTGACCCCGGGCCTACAGAAGTTACCTTGCTTACCAAAACCTGGAAGACAGCTAAGAAGTTCATGACCCTGATATTCACTCTTTGAAATGCCCTTGGTCTCTCCCCTTCTCCCCAACTCCTAGTAACGTCTGGGGTATGAACGGTTTGCAGAATAGCATGTTTTTAGCACCTTATTAAAATGGTCCTGGTTCACCATTTCCAAATCTCCCTACCTTTTGTTATTACAAGTTAAGAATTTGTCTCTAAATTCTGTTAACTTTGGATATGAAATAAGTTGTATCCCACTGCCATAAATGATAACCTCTCTTTTTTTTTTAATGGCATGTCAAGTTTTTCCTAAAGACACATGGGTGTTGAGTGGTGTGCAGGAAATGGATGAGAACGGAAATTTCACGTCAACTGTTTCTCACGGCCACCACACTGGAAATAAAGATAGATTTTAAAGTGATATCATTTCACCAATTCTATTCATGGAATTCTCTAAGATCCTGTATAGACGAAAGTAGAACATAAAATGTAAGGTGTATGCACCTCCCTGAAAGTACTCAAAAGTGCATGTACATCTTTTTAAAAGGAAAGCAAAATGTGAGATTTTAACAAAGTCACACTTCCCCTTATTTGCTGGGGTGTCTTCCACCCCACAATCCCTAAATAAATGCATATTTCTGTACACTTGGAGTCACTGTTCTCTGCTTCTCCGAAACTCATAAAGAAAATCCTGTATAATTTTAAATATAGTTACAAAGCTCATGCCTTTAAAGGGCACATTATTATCCATATCATAGGTTTCATATAATCCATATAATTTTTCCAGAAAAATCCCCAATTTTTAAGGACAGAACTTGTACCATGTAATTAAATACTGTATACTGTTTCATCAGTGAATTGCAACATTATAATAATAAATTTTTCTTATCGAACATAGATTAAAATAATGCAACTTGAAATCAATACGAAGTTAACTATTCTCAAAGCAGATGCTACGTTTTTAATACAAGAGAACGCCATACATTTAGAGATTCATTTGGAAATTAGATTTTTGCCATGGATGACATTGTATTAATCTAATTCCTTTGCTACTTCTGTTTCCTGGCATCTAGAAGTGGTCGAATGTCTTTGGCAGCCACTGTACTTCCTGCCGTGCAGCTAATTGTGGCTTCTACCCTAAACAGTAGTCATTAGAGGCCCCATCTCATCGAAAATATCCTGAAAATTCCCCTTGAGAAACAGATTCCTATTTTCTGCTTAGCAGTACAGACTGGGTCTTCAAACAGCCTTTAACATGGGCAAGGACACACTGCTTTGATCTCCTCTAAAGGTATCTACTTCCTTTTTTTTTTAAGTGTCTGACATCCTGATTTGATCTCTTCTAAATTTATCTGCGTCCCTTTTCTAAAATATCTGGACCGTTTGATCCAGATTCAACCATCAAGCCTTTGAGTGTATGGTTGGTATGGCGTATTATGTAGGGCACCCCTAACTCAGAAGGAAAAACATCCGTGGATTCCCCGGCAGTACGCTCAGAATATATTCCTAATTGCTAAAGGAAATATGTTATCCAAATTCAGCTGAGAAGAAAGGAGAGAAATTCGCTGAGAAGCAGACCACCAGAGACAACTACTGCTAACATCTTACAGGAAGGACTTCATTCCAGGCTCTCTGTGTCTCCTCCCCGGCTGATAGGGTAGAGCGATTGCGTAAATAGCCCTGAGAGTTGCTGACGGTTTTCCATTTCTTCTCCTCCAAGTGTTTCTCCATCTTTTGAAGGGGAGCTGAGTCCGTGATTGGCATCGGGCAGTGGGATATTTGCAGACACATGACGTTAACGCTGACTTGGACAGGCCCTTCTGTGCTTTCGCACGTCCCCTGGATGCCACTGCCGCCCGGCCTCGCGTCCTGGATCACAGCTCAGCTCTCCCGGCTGAGGCCATGCTGGACCCGCCAGCCGCCGGACAGCCCACCAGCCAGCCTCACACGCAAGAGGGAATCTGACCAAGATCCACTCAGTGTGGCCAGGATGAGCAGAACACATACAAACGGCCATGGCTGTTGAATGAAGTCACTAAATTTGGGGGAATTTGTTTTGGAGCAATTGCTAACAGATCCCGTTCTGCTAATACTGCATGGCATACCTTGTGTACAACTTTATACCCTACATATCCACTGAAATGTTCCTTTATACCCACCAAAATGTTACTTAAATTTCTCTGTGTATAAAACATTATCATGGGCTTCCCTGGTGGTGCAGTGGTTGAGAATCTGCCTGCCAATGCAGGGGACACGGGTTCGAGCCCTGGTCTGGGAAGATCCCACATGCCGCGGAGCAACCGGGCCCGTGAGCCACAACTACTGAGCCTGCGCGTCTGGAGCCTGTGCTCCGCAACAAGAGAGGCCGCGACAGTGAGAGGCCCGCGCACCGCGATGAAGAGTGGCCCCCGCTTGCCGCAACTAGAGAAAGCCCTCGCACAGAAACGAAGACCCAACACAGCCAAAAATAAATAAATAAATAAAATAAACTAAAAAAAAAAGAAAAGAGAAATAACAAGATGTGAAAAGATCTGGGCTCAGTACTGCTCATTAAAAACAAAAAACAAAAAACAAACATTATCATAACAAACCAGTTTCCCAGTGTGGGATATGTGGGTTTCTTAGGATACTCTCACAGATACAAAACAAAGGTAAAGACTTTCTTCCGCTGATACGTTGCAGTGCACGTGTGTGTGTGTGTGTGCGCACACATGTAGAAGCAAATCTATCCCTACGTGCTAACAAAAGTCTACATTATTAGTAGCCAAAACACTTGTTTCCCTCAGCACTTCAAAAGCTTACTCCGGTGTGTTCTAGCTTTGCAATGATAGAAAACTATCGTTATTCCTATCTTTGTTCCTTGTATAGTATACATTTCTGTGGCTCCTACTAAGATTTTATTTTTATCACAGGTCTTGAGCGAATGGATTACAGTGTTCCTTGGTGTGCTTTTCATGTTTCTTCTGCTTCAGAATCATTGAGTTTCTTGTATCGCTAGTTTATCATTTTTAGCCAAGTTTTTAAAAATAGACTTTATTTCTTCAAATGTAGATGTTTTCTTTCTCCTTTTCACTGTCCCCTTCTTTTCAGACGCCAAACATGGGTAAATTTAGGCACTGGAAATTGTTCCATAACCCACTGATACTATTTTTTATTTTTAAAAATTTTCACTAATGTGTATTACACGTTCACAAGTCTTTTCTTCTGCAGCGTTTAATTGGCTGTTAATCCCATCCAGTTTTTTTTTTTTTTCATCTTTCATTTCAGATATTACATATTTCCTTTCTGAGTCTGATTATTTGTCTCTTTTTTCGTATCATTCACATCTCTCCTGTCAACATTATCAACCTTCTGGTTCCAGCTGGTCTGGGGTCTAGGTGCTCGTGGTCAGCATGTAGTTAGTTAACTTCTTTCACCTGGTGGGGTTTCAGTCTCTGCAAAACAGCTCAAAGGATGTGGTTCAGAATATCATCTGCAGCCCTTGAGGAGGAACTAATGGTCCTTGGCTTTGTTTAATGGTTAAACTATCACTATTTTGTCTTGCTTGACTGTTTTCCTTTCTCTCTGCATTTTCTCACTTCTCCGATTAAATGCATTCTTTGAAACTCGGGGAAGGCCGAGATGGCTACAGTTTCCTACAGACAAGAGGCAGTTAGAGGGCATGGGGAGGGGGGTCTTTCCCAGGAAGGTCCCAAAGGGTCCTGCTTGGGTACAGGAGAGTAAACCCAGTCCTAGGAATTCCATCCTGTTTGGTAGCAGAAGTGTGGATATTGAAGGTAATTTGGAGTGTTATGTAGAAGTTTTATTCTGATCTCAATATTTTTGGGGGGAGGTGATTTTGATTAGCTAACAGACATATAGAAAAGGCTGCTTTTTGCTGGGGATTTCCTGAATGATACAGATTGGTTTCTAAGATTGCTAGTTCAATTGGACCCTTCTCTGTGAGTCTAGGGAAGTTGAGTTCCTTCAAATTATGGTTTTTAATTGGGGAGGGGGAGAAATAATTGAGGGTAGAATTGTGTGTTCTTCAGTATTTTTTTTTTGCAAGGTTCTAAAAGTCCCTTTCTTTCTTCAATTTCCCTTTACCCCCGTGCTCAGAAGATAGCACTTCACTCCTTTTTTCAGCTGACTTCTTCCCAAGAATTGATGCTTTTTCAAGACTGCCATCTTAAACCGTGTAAATCTTCCACCATCCCTGTAACCAGAAGTCAGATATTTTAGACCCTTTATGAATGTTTTCACAGTTGGTGTGGATTTCTTATTTTTAGGAGGACATTAGGTCAATCTTTGCTTGTTACTTCTGTTCTCGTTTCCTTGCACTGTGTCTAGAACCCCTAGTTCTCCGCAAAACATATTTTTGGAGATATTATGGGAGCTTAAGAAATAGATCTTTGGGATATTGTTTTCTGGGTTTGTTTGTTTGTTGCATTTTTCTTCTTACAGGTTGTTTGAAGTTTATACCCTTCTCTCACGTGGTTAAGTGGCAGGCATGGGTTTTGGTGAATTTTATTTGGGCTATTGTTTTTAGACTCTACATTTTTTTGGAGGCCGAGTTCAGAGATATAGATTTAGGTGATCATCATTACATTGGTTTCCTCCAATTATTTTTTTAAGACTAGTCCAGTTTGGTAACCTATAAAGCATATCTATTTCAGTGTTGCTTTGCGATTACAGAAATGCTTCCATTAGCTCTTTCAGACATTTGGTGTTCTCAGAAATCCTTCAGTTATAATCAGTTGACTTCTGAGTAATATGCCTTGTTGGGATGTCTGATTTTTTTACCTTCGTAATAGCTGAAAACTGATAAACTACAACTAACCTATGCTATAGATAATAGTTATCTATTAACAGAATATTTCCTATGTGCTTTTCTTACAACTGAATAATGAAACGCACTCATGTTTCACAGTCCTGTAAAATAGACTTATCAAATATTCATTTTCTCATAGTGACGAGTTGGCAAAACGTCTAAACATTTTGCTAAATTTCTAACATTTTACTGTTACGATTTTTTCTCTACCCTATTTGAATCCTGAACATTTTTGAACCACAGGGACTTTTTCATTCAAACATTGATCGTTAAGGGATGTAATGTATAATGATTTCTGAGGAGTCTTAAGCGTCCACAGATGCATGTCCTTTGCAATTCAGAAAGGACCCCACTGAGTATGATATTCTGAATGATACTGTGACCATTTCATCTCCCTGTCTCTCAATTCACATGTACGCCCTGCAAACAACCTCTATTGTTAGGGATTTTAAAATGGTTATGATAACCGAACATATTTAAGACTCACATCCTGCATGCAGAATTAAAAAAAATATTACATTTTTTTCCATGGGCTTTTGGAGAGAGTTGCTGAACTGGTGGAAAAGTTCAAACATTCAAGAACTCCTTCCATCCAGTGTCAGTAATTTGCATGATTGCGTATAATGGCTTTTTGGCAATATTTGTGTAAGGCAAATAGGAATACAGTTTTGGATTGCTAGCTGGGTTAATGTCTTCTGGGTATTCCCCGCAGAGAGCCAAAGGCAAGTGTGTTAAGCGCTGTTTCTATTTAAGGAGGTATCTGAAAGCCCTGCATCTCCTACTGCACTTCCAAATGAAACGATTTTATAACCTTTAGAAAGGGTTTTGCTTTTGTCGTTGCCTGTTTTATAGGAGTAAACACGCTGATACTCTAAAGCAACCACAGGCTTAGCTTTTAAAACAGGGCTATGATTTAATGCTCCTTGATGTCATTTGAAACCAACATTTTATTTAGGAAATGTTTTGGAGGATTCACTCTTAAAAGGTATTAACCGTCGTTAACCCTTGTTTCTCAAAAAAAGGCAGTTATCCCTATTCCATTTGTGATTTAGGTCAATTTGTTTGCACAGGACTCCTTTTAAAGCTGACTTCTCTGTTCCTGATTTCAAATTTCCAGTCTGGCAAAGTGTGCAATGGAGCATCTGAGTCTAGACACCGTTTTCCCTCATCATTTGTCTACATAATATTGAAAAATTCACAGTGCATGCAAATCTTGGCTTCACAAGGCTTTCCTTTTCCCCCTCTGCTGTCTTTACATGAGGTACATAAGAGGAAATCCTACAAAATGCGCCAGAATCACAAGTGTCAAAGTTAGCCTTAACTGCTGAAGAAGCTGCTTCTACAGTTGTGTGCTCTTTTTTTATTTTAATAAATTAATTTTATTTATTTATTTATTTTTGGCTGCGTTGGATCTTCGTTGCTGCATGCAGGCTTTCTCTAGTTGCGGCGAGCGGGGGCTACTCTTCGTTGTGGTACGCAGGCTTATTGCGGTGGCTTCTCTTGTTGCCGAGCACGGGCTCTAGGCACGCGGGCTTCAGTAGTTGTGGCACGTGGGTTCAGTAGTTGTGGCTCGCAGGCTCTAGAGCACAGGCTCAGTAGTTGTGGCGCACGGGCTTAGTTGCTCCGTGGCATGTGGGATCTTCCCGGACCAAGGCTCGAATCTGTGTTCCCTGCATTGGCAGGTGGATTCTTAACTACTGCGCCACCAGGGAAGCCCCATGTGCTTATTTTTTAATCACCAGAAATGGTGTTTAAAAAATGCTTTTGATGATAAAGACTTATCTAAAGTCTTATATTTTAAGAAAGAATTTATGAAATATATATTGCGATATTTATTTTGCAACATGCATATAAAGTGTGTATTATACATAAGTATATGTATGTATATATATACATATATATGTATGTGCATGTTTGTATATATTTTTTCTGTATAGATATATATGCCTTTTACATATACATATACACTTTATATATGTGCCTTTTGTGTGTATATTATATATAATATAGTTATTTACAAAGTATATTAATATTATATTTAATATAATGTTCAATGTATATGAACAGTATTTGTCGTATAAAATAACTTACCACTTAATACATAGCATACTATTTAATATATAATATAACATCTCCTTCTTCTGTGAAAGAAAAACCCAGATACATCTAAGAGCTTCACTTTTGCTGGATTCTAAGGAGTTACGAGAGTTTAGAAATGTTATCCAGCAAATATTTACTCTTTTTCTTATGTTGAGACACATTTTCTGATATTGAATTTGGCCATGCAACTTGCTTCAGCCAGTGGAATGTTAGTAAGTGGGACACCAGGACATTTCCTTGAAATGTGTTTGTGCCATGGGACTCTCTCTCTTACCATTCTGCCGTTGTTAGGAAAGAATGTGCCATGGGTACTCCACTGTTTCACATAACATCGGAGGTGCATGGAGCCATCTTGGAAATGACCTGCATCTTGGAATCAAGCCGAAGTCTAGGGCAGCAGATGCACAGAAAATGAGTGGGAATAAGTAACTTCTTTGAAAAGCCACTCTATTTTGAGATGGCTTTATAATACAGCCCTGTTACGGACTAAATGGGTATGGCTCCCCCCAGATTTCATGTGTTGAAGCTCCAACCCCTAATGGGATAGTATTTGGAGGGGGATTAGGCTTAGATGAGGTCGTGAGGGTAGGGCAAGGCAGGTGAGCTTGCCTCGCTGATGTTGGCAGGAACGTCTTCCAGAAGCAGAACCAAAGCCGACTCATTCTGTCCCGCCCACTCCTACCCTCACGCCCTCTGACAGGAGAATTACCGCTATTCCCACCAGCCACCCAAGCTGCCCTTTAGCTTCCCAAAGTTGTCCTCAAACATGGCTGCATGATCGATCTCCATCTCATGAAGCCATCTCTCCAAATGTGTGCAAGTCTTGTTCTCAGAGAGTCATCGCCTGGGGTAGGGACTGAATCCAGACCCAGGCAAAGCACACCATTAAAGGGTTCTGATTTGGCAATGCAGGTCTCTTCAGCCGTCTTCCTGGCTAAACCGTAAGCTAGCATGGCTTTGTTGGAACTTGTGTTTGATATGAGCTTCACCTCTTCTTATCACCTCCCCTAAGATATCATATTTGATGCACTTGAGCAAGCTTACTATTTTTTTTTTTTAATTAATTTATTTTTGGCTGTGTTGGGTCTTCGTTTCTGTGCGAGGGCTTTCTCTAGTTGCGGCAAGCAGGGGCCACTCTTCATCGTGGTGCGCGGGCCTCTCACTGTCGCGGCCTCTCTTGTTACGGGGCACAGGCTCCAGACGCGCAGGCTCAGTAGTTGTGGCTCACGGGCCTAGTTGCTCCGCGGCATGTGGGATCTTCCCAGACCAGGGCTCGAACCCGTGTCCCCTGCATTGGCAGGCAGATTCTCAACCACTGCGCCACCAGGGAAGCCCCACAAGCTTACTATTGATAAAAATAAATGTTCCTCACCATCATCAAGAATGCAGATCTATTTTTAGGACTTACATTATATATTATTATATTAAATATTAAATATTGTGGTTTTCAAATATTAAACATTATACTTATTAAATATTAAATATTACACTATCATTAGATGTTATAATTATTTTATATGATAAATACTATTTTTTTTTTTAGAATTAAATACTATGAACCTGTTTTTTTAATTAATTAATTTATTTATTTATTTATCTATTTATGGCTGTGCTGGGTCCTCGCTTCTGTGCGAGGGCTTTTCCCTAGTTGCGGCAAGCGGGGGCCACTCTTCATCGCGGTGCGCGGGCTTCTCACTATCGCGGCCTCTCTTGTGGCGGAGCACAGGCTCCAGACGCGCAGGCTCAGCAATTGTGGCTCACGGGCCCAGCCGCTCCACGGCACGTGGGATCCTCCCAGACCAGGGCTCGAACCCATGTCCCCTGCATTGGCAGGCAGACTGTCAACCACTGCGCCACCAGGGAAGCCCGATAAATACTATTAATATAATTCAATATTATATTAAATATAACATTAATATAATATATAAATAACTATATATTATATATAATATACACAGAAAAGGCATATACATATATAAAGTGGATATATATATATGGCATATATATCTATACAGGAAATATATATATATATATACATCAAATCGAAACGTATTTTGAAGTTTAAAGTACCAAATAATTGTTTACCTACAATTATCCAAATAATAGATGTACCTCTATTGAAGATATCAGGTTAAGTAAAAATAAAATGCATGCAACAATTTTAGAAGACTTTAAAAAGATTTAAAGATAAATGGAAATAAAAATTAAATTTAGAAGCATATAATCATGTTATCTTTATAATAAATTTAATAATTTATAAGTTTGCTTCATGTCTATCGAAAATTCATTTGAAATAATTTATAAATAATTATAAAATGTCCACAGTCAGAAAATCCACCAGAGGGCAGATTTGTGGTTGCCAGGGGCTGGAGGGAGGACGGAGTGGATAGCTACTATTAAAGGGTACAACATCTTCTTTGGAGGGGATGAAAATATTCTTGAACTAGACACAGGTGGTAGTTTCGTAGCATTGTCAATATACTAAAGAAATGTAAGTAATGATACATTTTATGTGTATTTTACTGAGCTCCATCTAAGGGCCAGCCCCTGGTGACCAGTGAACAAAACAGATTATATTTCTGCCACAGCAGGAGTCCCTGTGGAAGCCATGGCCATACTTCAAATAAATAAAATATACGTTATGTACATTGAAGTGCTAGAGAGCAGAGTAGGGAAAACGTTGGGAAGAGATGGGAGTGTGGAAGTTTGTAATTTTATGATCCTTTTTATATATCACTGGATTTGGTTTGCTAATATTTTGTTGAGGATTTTTTGCATCTATATTCATCAAAAATATTGACCTGTAATTTTCTTTCTTTTGTCATGTCTCTGTCTGGTTTTGGTGTCAGGATAATGTTGGCCTTGTAGAATGAATTTGGGAGTGTTCCGTCCTCTTCCATTTTTTGGGAAGAGTTTGAGAAGGATAGGTATTAGCTCTTCTTTGCATGTTTGGCAGAATTCCCCTGTGAAGGCACCCACTCCTGGACTTTAGTTTGCTGGGAGTTTTTTCTTCGTTTTTTGTTTTGTTTTATTTTCTTTTTGCTTTTGACAAATTCGATTTCACTACTGGTGATCGGCCTGTTCAGATTGTCTATTTCTTCCTGATGTGGTTTTGGAAGATTGCATTGTGTTTTTCTAGAAATTTCTTCATTTCTTCTAAGTTGTCCAATTTGTTGGCATATAACTGTTCACAGTATTTTCTTATGAATTGTTGCATCTCTGTGGTATTGATGGTTATTTCTCTGCTTTTATTTCTTAGTTTGTTTATTTGGGTCCCCTCTCTTTTCTTTTTAGTGAGCCTGGCTAAAAGTTGATCAGTTTTGTTTATCTTTTCAAAAAACCCAGTTCTTGGTTTCATTGATCTTTTCAATTTTTTTTTTTTTTGTCTCTATTTCCTTTCTCATCTTTATCATTTCCTTCCTTCTGCTGACTTTGGACTTTGTTTGTTGTTCTAATTCTTTAGGTGTTAGGTTAGGTGTTTGAGTTTTTTCTTGTTTCTTGAGGAAGACCTGTGTCATATGAACTTCCCTCTTAGAAGTGCTCTTGCTGCATCTCATAGATTTTGGAAAGTTGTGTTTCCATTTTTATTTGTCTCGAGGTATTTTCTGATTTCCTCTGATTTCTTCACTAACACTTTTTTTTTAGTAGCGTATTGTTTAGTTTCCACGTGTTTGTCCTTTTCCCATTTTTCCTTCTGTAATTGATTTCTAGTTTCATACTGTAGTGGTTGGAAAAAAAATGCTTGATAGAATTATAATTATATAGTACTATTATATATTTTATATATATAATTAAACAATACTATTATATAGTACTATAATTATGTATATATTATTATATATTTAGTATATATAACATTATATATTATGTTATTTATTATTATATATAATATATGTAGTACATATTATATATAAAAATCTGCCTAGATTTATATATATAATGTCTGGATTAAAAAATCTGTCCAGATTATCATATCTATAATTATATTAAATTTATTATGTATAACATATATTTCTAAATATTATATAACATTGTACCTTATAAAATATAATATATATTAATAATAGTTATAATGTACTATATATTACATATACTATATATAAAAATAAGCCTATATATAACATAATTTTATGTATATTTATATATAATATATCTCTGTGTATCTGTATCCTTTAGACCTGGAATTTCATTTTTACCACGTGAGACAGAGGAAATAAAATTCCCCTGCACACTGTCTCCTCAAATGTATAACATACCATCTTGCACAACCTGGACAGACTTATATCCACTCTCATCTTTGGTTTATTGCTTTGGATAAACCAAAAAACAAACACAGGTGAACAAGCAAAATGAATAGCTCAGGTAGACATCGCTGGAGTCGGGTTAATAGGAGGATTCATTTCTTCATATAACCATATGCATCACCTGCGTACGAGGAATTGAAATCCCAATAGCCAGGGAGACGTCCTCACAGGCCCCCAGGTTTGCTGGCACATGGGGAGGCGACCAAGACGGAGGATCTCCTTTAGAAGGTCTCCGAGGGAGATCACAGCCATGGTCCTCTTATCGGTGGAAGAAGGAAGCCTTGCATGTCCACCACACCGTCCCCGTCATTCCAGGGCTGTGAATGGTTCACTGTCTGCCGTTCACTTATCCTGTTGCTGCTCTAGTTTCCAGATTTTGCATTTATGGCTTATAATCAATTACAGAAGGAAAAATGGGAAAAGGACAAACACGTGGAAACTAAACAATACGCTACTAAAAAAAAAATGTGTTAGTGAAGAAATCAGAGGAAATCAGAAAATACCTCGAGACAAATAAAAATGGAAACACAACTTTCCAAAATCTATGAGCCATAATACAGTGCATCGAAGTTCCAAATGTGCCTGCTGTCTTTACCCAGTCCAGGGATGCAGTTTCCTTAGCCTGACCAAATTCTCAACCTCAGCACTTTTTCTCTCCCTGTTTTGAATGTTTGTGGACCTTATCTAGATAATCTGGACCTAGTATTTTGGCAATTTCTGGAGATCCCGACTTGGGCACCTGATTAGTTCTTTTAATTACTGAATAGACAGTTCACCTCTGAGGGAAGGATTGTGATATTCAGCCCACAGCAGTAAGAGACAGTTGGAAATCTAGGGACGGTGCCCGGAGTGAGGCTGGTCATCATCCAACCCAGGTATGCTTCAGTATTTTAACAACTAGTACACCTGAGTATTTGTTCTGACCACGAAGCCGAAATCTAACACAGGAAATGGGTGCAGAATGTTTTCAGAGCCGTGCTTCTGAATGATCATGTCTAGAGACCCCATGGGGATCTTGTTAAAGGCAGATTCTGATCGGGTGGGTTGCCGTGACAGCTCACAGGTTATTCACGGTTGCTCTTTCCTGCGCTCTTGAGAAATTTCAGAGTGGAGGGCATTTATTCAAGACAAACCTGCCTTTCACAAGTAAAATTTCTTTGAGGATTATATACACCCACAACTCCACCCATTACGAAAAGATGAATGTACTAATATGTTTTCCTTGAAAACATTCAGAATACAAGCACCTCTTTCAGTCTCTCTCTGCATTTTATCAAGGGGGTTGTTTTTCAAACAAACCGCGTAAAGCAGTGGATGCTGGAAATACTTGACGGGGGGAAGCCAGAATCAGATAAAATCACACAGCTCTGCAACTTTCTTAAAAACCTCCGGGGAGAAGCACTGTAAGATTTCTAAGTTTACAATTAGAAATCAGGTCAGAGTGCCCAAAAGCACATCACCAAAATTCCTTCTTAATTGTTTCTCTCCCTCTCTGACACATGATTTTTTAAATGTACTTATTTTCCCTTGTGTCACATGAAGTGACATTCAGAAATGACTTCTTGGAGACTGAGACACTCAGAATTCACTAGAACACATTTTAGGTTGCAGAGAGCAATTGAGTTTAATTGTTGGGAACTTACAGGAAGCTTCCGTCAATAGTCTGTCAAAGTGTATAAACATAACAGCACAGGGAATATAGCCAATATTTTATAAAAGTTTAAATGGAGTATAATCTATAAAACTAGTGAATCACTATGTTGTACACCTGAAACTAATATCGTATTGTAAATCAACTCTTCTTCAATTTAAATAGATGAATATATAAATAAAAACTACTGAAATGTAAAGAAAATAGTATATAAAAATAAGAGTCTAGAGGAAGAAACATTAAATTACTTTCTTTTCTTCAGTAATTGAATATTGATATATAAAAGTTATGGAGTAGGGCATTCTGAGCCAAAATTGTATCTATATCTATCATCTCTTCTTACCTATCCATCTATTTGTCTATCTATCCAACCACCTATCATTAATCTATTATATCCATGTACCATCTATCAAATCTATACATCTTTCATCTATCCATATCTATTAATCTATCCATCCATCCTTCTCTCTATCTATGATCTATCTATCATCCGTTCATCTGTCTATCAACCTATCATTCTATCTGTCTATTATGTATCATCTATGCATCTATCCATCCATCTACCCATCTATTTATCATCTATTATCTATGTATCTATTATCTATCAGCTAGCTAGCTATGTATCTATGTATCTATTTATCTCTCTATCTCTATATCAACATTTAAACAAGTTGTATTTGCTTATGTTATGCATGTATGTATGTGTGTGTATAACTAACTTTTAAAAAATCTTGGCACAAAATTATTGGATGCATTTTCTATGAAAGACACTGATTTATGAGGAAAGTATTTTTGCCTCACTTCACTTTGTCTATTAGTATTTACTATAACTTAAATCACCATTACACCCTAGTACACTATTAGTAGTAATAGCTTTCTCATTTTACAGAATGATGCCCTGAAACCCAGCATGACTAATTTGCTACAGTTCATACATATTTAGGGAAAAGTGCTGCCATGATACTAGTCTGGTGGCAAAGTCCAAGCTGGTGACCTGTAAGCCAGCCACGTGATTGACCAAGGTAATGGCAGCTGTGATTTACAATTTCAAATTTCCTTTACAGTATGGCAGCCACGGATTTTCTGCTACTTGTCTTTGGTACATGCCTCTCCATGGCCAGTTGAGGATCCTGCACACCTCAACACTATTGACATTTGGGGCTGGATAATTCTTTTTTTGTGGAGAGCTGCCCTGTGCATTGCAGGGGGATAAGCGGTATCCCAGTGTCCACCCACCAGATGACAGCTGAGGTCATCTGCAACATCATCAATGTCCCCTTGGGGGCAAAAATCACCACAGGTGGTAACTGCCACTGCAGATGAAGCTGCTTTGCAAGCTTCTTAGTCTTTTAGACATTGAAACCTGCCCATTGCTCCTTTCTTAAGGTTTTTTTTGTTTTGTTTTGTTTTCCTGGAATGTAAACATGGATTTGCTTCCTTGCAAACTACCTGTCTCACTCATTCTTCCTATGATACATAAAGCCTTCATGGAGTCTCTTTCTGAAATTTCTCTGGAAACGGGAAACTCACTTTGCATTCACAGACTTTCACATAATGTTCCTATAGGTCTATTTTAAAAAAGAAGTGGGATATTTTAACTCTGATTATTCTGTGCATGGGAGGTCTTTTCTGGTACATAGATATATCCACATATATAAGTAATGCCTATCAGAAATCGTTAGGGCTTAGATTCCAGAATGTTGACCATTCGAAGCCTACGAAGAATATGCCGTTTCCAAAAAGATACACATTTGCTTCTTGCCATAGTCGAAAGGGAGTTAGAAGAACCTTCCCTACATCCTAAGATTAGTCTTGGGGATTCATATAGTAAAGGGATTTCTCAAGTTACCATTAACATGTAGTATCAGGGAATATGTAAACTATCAAGGATAGACACCACTGAGCATCGCTGAGTTGAAGAAAACAATGAACTTGGGAGAATATATATATATTATATTCTTGGAGATATATATATATATATATATATATATGGCATATAGAGTAGTTGATGGTCCTTGAGGAATCCAATTAGAAATCCATTTTCTGAGCTCACCAGAAAATGTGTATTTATTTACAGTATAACTAGAGTTTGACAAAAATTGTTACGAGAAATCAAATAAAAATAAAGTGAAACTAGAAGTGGACCAATTGGGATCTGTTCTAGGTTATTTTGTCAGTATAATTTACCGTCCTATTTGGATTTGTCTAATGGTTTATCTCTCATTTTTCTTAGTGTAATTGTCTAGAGCCTTATAAGTTCAGATGAAACACATTTCAATGCTGTTTTACATGGAGTCCTAAAGATAGCTAGAAAATAATTAATATTCATGATATTTCACACTCTCTTTTATTGAATTGAGTAAATGGAAATCAAATACACCTTTAAATGAATGATATGTATGAAACACTTTAGATGACCTAATTTTTTCCCATAGATGTTTATTATGGTAATATTTCTCACCTTCTTATATCTTGGATCCAAAAGGTTGGAAACAGTATATTCTCTAATTTCACATGTAAGAGTATTATTACAATGCATGGATGTAATATGTATTGAACACTTTTAAAGTTGAAATATAATTCAAATAGGAAAATATGGTATCAATGTTAGAATATATTTAAAATAATAATCATATAATAAAATACCGCCATATCTTCAAAATAATTCCAAGTGTGTTTAAACCAATGAAATTTTAGTGGGTACCACTGCCTGCTTTTTGATCTCAAAGACCAATATATTTTATAAAAAGGTGATTATAGAATAACCTTCTCTTAGTGATGAACTAAAGAGTTTAATGAAGGGTTTAAAGTGATGATGACTCTATATTGTTAACTTGTAGTCTTTTAATATATATTCAATAAATAATTCTGCTTAAGCATTTTATTTCACCAGATAAAGCTGGATTTGATTAATTGCTGAGAACTGGACATCCATGGCCCTGGGGTTTACATGTGATCTTAACTGAATTAACCAATTGAATTTCCTTGTCACTGATTTTTGGGGAGAGTCATTTTTGGAATCCTATTAACTTTATCACTTCATTTCTTTTATCTGGGCTGCTTCTCCATGGGATACCCATTGTATATTGAAACGTCACTTCATATAGGGAAATGAGCAAGGATTTGCAAAACAATATGGTTTAAACTAGTATTTGTGTAGGAAAATGTGTAAAAATAAAGGATGACTTCAAATAAAGTGAAAGGGGTGTTTTTTCACTTACTGAAATCTGTTTTTTTGGAGCAGCCAACTTGGGGGCCATGTCTTGGGTGTGTAATACTTTTTTTATTAAAAATTGTAAGAAGAATAAAAAAAATCTATCTGCAGGACCCCAAAATCCGATTTGTTTCTCTATTAATAAGAATATTTTAGGCAGTGGAAATAGTTATATTATGCATTTATATGGTTAGAGAGAATCTGAACAAAAGTGCAGCATTCTAAAGAGTTTCCAGGGACATGAAAATTGATAACTAAATTCTGTACTATACATTGTCTATTGTTCATATGTATTCAGCGCTCTGGAACTCAAGGGATTTAAACATAGACTGTCACAGTGATATATTTGCCTTAAAATCTTATAAAGCATGGATGGCTGTGATAATCTGCTCCTTATTTTATAGCCCTTACTGTTTTCCTACAGTGGTTTGTTCAGGGAGATTACATAGTGAAAGGAATACACAAAAATATACATTGAATTTAAAACGCTGAAACGTTGTTATAGACAGGAATAACTCTCTTTTGTATTCATTGGTCCTTAATCCTCAAACACAAGCAGGGACCAATAGATGATGGGGATTTACCACCTGCATTCTGTTTCGGGTCCTGATACCACTTTTCCTTTCTGTATGGGTCTCTCTCTGGGAAGGCTATGTGCCTGGCAATAGAATATCCTTAACCAATGAGAGAACTATCATGTGATCCGCTTGTATCATATAATATATTACATTGTGGCCATAATTATCCACATCGCAGAAGACTGCTATAGATGTGGCCAGTAGTGTAAATGTTGGATTCCGTAAACAGTGTGTGAGCACCAAAAAAGAGGAACAAAATAAGAAAATCAGAAAGGAGAGAGAAGGATCTGAACGCTAAAACAAAAGTATAAAAGCATTTCTTTATTCAAGGCAAAGAGCATTTCTGGAAGGTTGTTGACAGTAAAGACATTTATGGATGATGGCAATTTATAACATACATCGTCAAGTTTCCCCTGTGTATTCAGTTGAAATACACAGCCATTGCAAAAACTTAAGAAGCGTTCAAGAAGATTGTGAGTGAAATGGGAAGCTGATGAGGTCTGAATAAAACAATAAGAATACTTAACAAAAACGTGCACATTCATTGGTAAACATCTGTTG
Source organism: Eubalaena glacialis (assembly GCF_028564815.1). Taxonomy (NCBI): domain Eukaryota; kingdom Metazoa; phylum Chordata; class Mammalia; order Artiodactyla; family Balaenidae; genus Eubalaena; species Eubalaena glacialis. The sequence goes on along the minus strand of NC_083736.1, from coordinate 3,050,105 downwards.
GGTATAAGGCAATTAACAATATTAGTGATTCTGCGTCCACAGTAAAGTGATGATAGCAAACAGACCACCTGAACCATCTATAACCTTCTAAGAAAGTTGTGAATCAATTTCCAACCTCCAGAAAATGGAAAATTGTGCAAGAGAGCAGTCTAAGAGTTTAATCAGTTTTGATGTTTTCCAAGTGAATTCATATTGCACTGGTTACTTCGTTTTTGGTTTTCTCATGCCCAGAAATGAATGAAAACGTATCTTTTCAAATGTTTTACTGACTTCAGTGATTATCGGATTTATTCATTTCAAGCTGTGTTTTGAGCACATATGATGGGCAGATGGGTATGCTAACATCCAGACATGCAAATAGAAAAGTAGTATCTGGGAATCGGCAGACATAACTCTGCCTGCAATATTTCTAAATATGCCACGTTTGGCAGTTAGCAGAATAAAGTTCTGGTTACATATTATAAATATTTTAATTAATTAATTTTTTAAAATTGAAGTATAGTTGATTTTCAATGTTGTGTTAGTTGCAGGTGTACAGCAGTGATTCAGTATATTATACTCCAATAAAGATGTTTTAAAAAAAAAGTATTTAAGAAGCAACTGTTATATTCAAGGTATAACAATTGTTATTCTCAAGGGGCACTACCTCTGAAGATAAAGGGATGGATACATCATGGGACTCAGAATCTAGGGAAAACTCTCTGCGACTGCACCTTGACCACAGAGCCGCCATTTCTATCCCGGGAATAGGATACTATGGGGTGGAACTCAAAGGAAGTGGAAAAGGATTCACTTCATAGTGACGTCTGAGCTGAGAGTTCAGAGTTGGGCAGGGCTTCACCAGGCAGGCGAAACACATCCAGGAGGGGGTCTTTCTGCAGTACAAGAGGGATATTCCTGGCGGGGGTGTCAGTGGGAGCAAATGTACATGGGGAAAGGTGAGCTGCTGGGATCAACCGCAAGGGCGGCCATCATCCTGTACTAAATGGATGTGTCCATCCCTAAGTGCATTTAATTCCCTATCAAACTCTGATGACCTGTCAATTTATAGTTTTCTCTTTGTGAATTGTCTTGGGACCATGTTGCCACTGAACACATACAGTCTAGCTGAGCCTTTGAGGATTAGTGCACATGTCTCAAGAATCTTGCAAAAAAAAAAAAAAAAAAACAGTGATTACAGACTTTAAGTAATTGTATCTTGAAAATGTTTCCGCTGTTTGCATTATTTCTTCACATACCGTGTATGTTTTTGCCCACGTTTACCCCTGAAAGTCATGTGATACTTGCCATATTTTCTCATCACCCCTTTCCTTGCAAGTTATCACACTCATTTCATCTTTAATGCACAAATGAAAGGGAAAAGCCAAGGATCGCCAGTCGTTTACAAAGAAAGAACAGGACAGAGGAGGCTAAAATGGAAGAAAAAAAGAATAACTGTTTAAAAAGATAACAGAGGTATTTCCACTAATAAGCAAGAAATTTAAATTTTATTTTATGTTAAGAGAATTTCAAACAATGATTCAATCTTAAATCAACAAAACCTTTCTATAAAATCCAAAGAATCAGAAAACAATAAACAGGGAATTCCCTGCGGCCCAGCAGTTAGGACTCCGCGCTTTCACTGCCAAGGGCCTGGGTTCAAACCCTGGTTGGGTAACTAAGATTCTGCAAGCTGTGCGGAGACCAAAAAAAAAAAATTTGTTTCTCAAAAACGAGAAATAACTATAGAAATTTGAAAATATGATTAAAAATTATTTATTTAATATAAATAGGAATTTAACAGTAGAATAAACTGGGCCTCTTTTTAAATTTATTTATTTTTATTTTTGGCTGTGTTGGGTCTTCATTGCTGTGTGCAGGCTTTCTTTAGTTGCAGCGAGGGGGGACTATTCTTCGTTATGGTGTGTGGGCTTCTCATTGCGGTGGCTTCTCTTGTTGCGGAGCACAGGCTCTAGGCACACGGGCTTCAGTAGTTGTGGCACGCAGTCTCCGTAGTTGTGGCACGCGGGCTCAGTAGTTGTGGAGCACGGGCTTAGTTGCTCTGCAGCATGTGGGATCTTCCCGGACCAGGGCTCGAACCCGTATCCTCTGCATTGGCAGGCGGATTCTTAACCACTGCACCACCAGGCAAGTCCCTGGACCTCTTTATAAAATAAAGTACATTTGTCGATCTGTAGATCAAAAAAAGTGATTTTATTTTATTATTTATTTATTTATTTTTAACGTTTATTGAAGTATAGTTGATTTACAATGTTGTGTTAATTTCTGCTGTACAGCAAAGTGATTCAGTTTTACATATATATATATACATTCTTTTTCATATTCTTTTCCATTATGCTTTATCCCATGATATTGAATAGAGTTCCCTATGCTATACAGTAGGATTTTGTTGTTTATCCATTCTATATATAATAGTTTGTATCTGTTAATACCAAACTTCCAATACATCTCCACCTTGGCAACCACAAGTCAGTTTCCTATGTCTGTGAATCTATTTCTGTTTTGTAAATAAGTTCATTTGTATTTTTTTTTCTTTTTTAGATTCTACATATAAGCAATAACATAAGATCTTTGTCTTTGTCTGGCTTACTTCACTTAGTATGATCATCTCTAGGTCCATCCATGTTGCTGCAAATGACATTATTTCATTCCTTTTTATGGCTGAGTCGTATTCCATTGTGTATATGTACCACATCTTCTTTATCCATCCCTCTGTTGATGGACATTTAGGTTGCTTCCATGTCCTGGCTATTGTAAGTAGTGCTACTGTGAACCTAGGGGTGCATGTATCTTTTCAAATTAGAGTTTTTGTCTTTTCCAGATATATGACTATGTGAATTATAGTTTTGTCTGGATATATGCCCAGGAATGGGATTGCTGGATCACATAGTAACTCTATTTTTAGGTTTTTGAGGAGCTTGCATAATGTATTCCATAATGGCTGCACCAATTAACATTCCCACCAACAGTGCAGGAGGGTTCCCTGAGAAAAGTGATTTTAAAAAGGTGGGGAGGACTTCCGTGGTGATGTAGTGGTTAGGAGTCCACCTGCCAATGCAGGGGACACGGGTTCGAGCCCTGGTCTGGGAAGATCCCACATGCTGCGGAGCAACTAAGCCCGTGCGCCACAACTACTGAGCCCGCGTGCCGCAACTACTGAAGCCCGTGCACCTAGAGCCCACGCACCGCAGCGAAGAGTAACCTCCGCTCTCTGCAACTAGAGAAAGCCCACGTGCAGCAATGAAGACCCAACACCGCCAAAAAATAAATAAATAAATAAATAATTTAAAAAATAAAAAATAAAAAGTTAGGGAAGATGATAAGAGAAAGAAGGCAGATTCAGGAAGTCAAATATCTGTCTTAATAGAGAAAACAAGGCAGAAAATATTAATGAAATATGAGGAGGAGAAAAACTTTCTATGTCCAAAAAAAAGAAATGTTAAATTTTAAGATTGAATTTTTAGAGGGAGAAGGGGAGGGAGGAAAAAAATAGCGAGACAGAGATGGAGAAAGAAGAGGGAGGTGGGGAGGAAGACCTTTATTAAATACTAAAGATATCGAAGACTTCAAAAGTTGAGGAACATCTAAATATCTACAGACAAGAGTGGGAAAAGCATTCTGTATAAGGAGAATTACTGAGATATTGAAAGGAGAAGACAGACACGTGATTCCTTCACAATGTCAGAAGACATATCTTTAGCTTAGAATTTTATATACTGTCCATGAAAGATAGTTTAAAATCAATACAGATGTAGTGATTTAAGAACATTTACTGCCCACCTCTGTTTATGATAGACTTTTACTCAAGCATGTACCTTCATCAAAATTATATTTTGTACCTCAGGAATCTAACCATTGCCCCATCAAGGTTGAAGTTTCAACTCTCTAAACACAATGTGGGTACTCTGGACGTTTACTTTTAGAATTCATATATATATAATGTAAAAGAGACAGTCATGTATTTATAGAATACAATGAAATGAAAGACTCTTAAAAAACTCTAAAATTATTTAGTTATTCCCACCACAGGTGAACAAACCCGAATGTCCTTAATGTTTATTGTTTACATTTTGAAGGGTAAACGGGTGAGGTACAAAATAATTGAATCAACCATTAATATTTTAAGTATACTACTTAAAGTTATAAAAGTCAGCATGAGAAAAATTAAAAATAATACTATAAATACTATCACACCTTTCTTAAATATTGTAATTTTCTAAACCTTTGTACATGTAGCAGTTGAGATTGTAAAGAGGTTTAGAGTCCATTAAAGTAAGTTGATGTCAAAGTGTCCTAGTATCCCTGCTGTAATAACATGCTGGAAAATATTTTTTATTTCTATAATGTGTTTACTCTCTCTAATTTAATCTTTATCATATTTTTGTATCACAGAAGTCAAATATTTATTCCATCATTTAAAAATTCTATTTTTTTTAAATTCTATTTTAAAATATCATCTCCCAGTGTATGACTGTATTTTCCTTTCTTTCATGATATCTTTTGTTTAAGAATGTTCTTCATTTGAGTATAATTAAATGTGTCCATGTTTTCCTTTTTGACTTGTTCTTTTAGTATAGTTTTCAAGAATTCTTTCAAGGAAAGCACTCAGAGTGTCCACCACTTCAGATAGCAAGTATATCATCTCAGTGTAAGTATAATAGTCAAAACAGGGAACAACATAAGATATCTTAAAATGAAGTGTCAATTTAATCAGTTGTGGAATGTTCATGTCAGGTTATACTAACGAAAAACAGTGTGAATATTTACTGACAGAAATATATACTGTAGGAGTACAAAGTGTGTAAAAGTTGGAGTATATGTTCATTATACATTATAGTATTTGTAATTCACATAGATTGTGCACATAAAGCATATGAGAAGAAAAATAAATATTTTATTTTTCTGCATTGAACATATATTGCTTCTGTAATACAAAAAATATGATAAAGATTAAATTAGGGAAAATAAACACATTATAGAAATGCAAAATATTTTCCACTGTGATATTCCAGTGTGGGAACTAGAACACTTTGACATCAGCTTACTTTCATGGACTCTAAACTTATTTACAAGCTCACACTTTAAACTTCTATATGAACTTACCTAATCAGCTCTGGGGTAATGAAGTTTAAGGACGAAAATTAAATGCCAGACTGAACGGAGACTAACCTTCCCTGACCAGGGGAATGAAGAGAACGAAAAAGAAAAATATATAGTGTAGCTGTTTTGAGAGTAAAAAGCAAACCACAGAGCACATAATATTTTGTTAGAAACATTACAGAAAAAAAACATAAAAAGGAAAAAAATCTACCACCTGGTATAAAGTGCCATATGCTATATTTTCTGAAAAATAACCATAAAAATTTAACGACAGTCAACAATTAATTCAACTTTTACAAAGTCAATAAGAAGTTTCAGGCTTTAGTATTTAAAATTTAAAATATTTACTTAATTAAGAAACATCCCGGGACTTCCCTGGTGGCGCAGTGGTTAAGAATTCTCCTGCCAATGCAGGGGACACGGGTTCGAGCCCTGGTCAGGGAAGATCCCACATGCCACGGAGCACCTAAGCCCGTGAGCCACAACTACTGAAGCCCGCATGCCACAACTACTGAAGCCCGCGCGCCTAGAGCCCGTGCTCCGCAACAAGCGAAGCCACCGCAATGAGAAGCCCGCGCACCACAACGAAGAGTGGCCCCCACTCGCCGCAGCTAGAGAAAACCCACACGCAGCAACGAAGACCCAACGCAGCCAAAAATAAATAAATAAAAAATAAATAAAATAAATAAATTAAAAAAAAGGAAACATCCCACATTTATATGAATGTATGTGGATTCCAAAAAAATTAGCTAAATAATTTGCAATGATGATAAATCAATCAACTAGGGAAACAGTATAAAAAAATGAAGTGGACAACAATGACATTCATTTACATACCAAATTGGACAGTCTCTCTTGTGATTAAAATATTTCACGAAAATGTATTGTGAATACATTTTCTCCATATTATTGACGTTATTACTTGGAATGTGCAATTTTTAAATCAGTGTGCAGAAGAAAGTAATATTGGGCGTCTTTTTCAAAAAGGCAAGACTGGACTTCCCTGGTGGTGCAATGGTTGAGAATCTGCCTGCCGATGCAGGGGACACGGGTTCAATCCCTGGTCCGGGAGGATCCCACATGCTGCGGAGCAACTAAGCCCGTGTGCCACAACTACTGAGCCTGCGCGTCTGGAGCCTGTGCTCCGCAACAAGAGAAGCCCCCACTCGCTGCAACTAGAGAAAGCCTGTGTACAGCAAGGAAGACCCAACGCAACGAAAAAAAACCAAAAAACAAAAAAATGGAATATCTATGAAGTGCAGTAAAGCAAAGCACGATAAACTTAGGTCTGCCTGTATGTATATATGTATGTGTGTGTGTATATATATTATACTGTCGACTGAAGAAAATGCATGACCTAGAAGCTGAGAATTACATTTCATTCAGGGACCTTAACAGAGGACTATGGAACTCAGAAAGGCTGCCAGCATCTCAGAGAGCTCTGAGGGTCTGTTCCAAAGAGGTAAGGGAGGAGCCTGGATATATAAGAGTTTTTGCTAAAAAACAAAACAAAACAAAAACCAAAAAACCAAAAACGTGTAGTCAAACATGGAAAGATTATAACTAATCACACACACACACACACACACACACACACACACACACACACACAAGACCCAGACATCTCAAGTTAATGAATTTAGCTCTTTTCTATGTATGGGAAGATGCAAGAGTCTGGACTCACTGAAAGCATTCCTTTGACATGCACCTTAGCAATCTAAGGGCGGTGTCCTGCTTTTTTCTGTTGAATCTCCTCAGGGGACACAGTTGGGGGCGTCTGCAGTGGCTGAGGCTTGATGGCTGCAACATCCTTTGTTTACTGATATGGCAGGCAACAGTTTTTATATACAATGTGTGATGAAAAACTATAATAAAATCAGTAAGAAAAGATACGGGACCCCATACAAACATGTTAAATGATATTCACACATTGATCGTAGAGACTGTATATAGGGAAGCTAAGGACTCATTTACTGTGACAAAATTTGACTAAAATTGTCATTCACATGTGGATGAAAAAATTAATCAATAGTTAATCTAAGAAAGAAATGGAAAATCTTATTTAAGCCAACCTGAGGATTTTAGCTCAGGAGACCATCTTTGAGAAAACTCTGAGGACTGTTCCACCTGTTAGACGTCAAGCACAGCTATATAAGTTTCTGAGACCAAGGGTCATACATCAAAGTAACATAATGACAGTTTTCAGAGTCCAACAAGGCAAGTAGCGGGTTATTGTGACCCCTTCCAGGACTGAGAAAGGAGTGTTATCCCCTAAGGAGCTACTTTGCTGGTGCCAAGAGGAAATGCTATTTTTGTTTTGTTTTGTTTCATTTGTTTTTGGTGAGCAGGCATTACTATTTCCTCTAAGGGAATCTTGCTAATGCACAACGCATATGCACAATACACTAAAGGGATGGGTAGTGGCCCAAGGGACAGAGAAAGAATTATATGTTTAAAAATTTTTCCTGAATGAACCTATCTATGAAGCAGGAACAGACTCACAGCATAGAGAACAGACTTCTGGTTGGCAAGAGGGGGTGGCAGAGGGAGGGAGTGGGAGTTTGGGATTAGCAGACGCGAACTGGTATATATAGGATGGATAAACGACAAGGTCCTACTGTAGAGCACAGGGAAGTACATTCAGTATCCTGTGATAAACCATCATGGAAAAGAATATGAAAAAGAATATAGATGTGTGTAACCGTGTCACTTTGCCGTACAGCAGAAATGAACACAACATTGTAAATCAACTATACTTCAAAAAAAAGGAAAGAGGCAAAAAAAATTATTTTGGTTCTGCCTTAAAAATAATTTTATTTCCTCACACTAAATGCACATATTTACTCATAAGATATTGTCTTCTTAATATATAAAAACGTGTTTCTATATCACCCTGAGGTTTACAATACAAGGCAACTTCATAGAAGAAATCAATGGTGAGATTTCTTTCTAGTTTGTGCCCTTCAGGTGACTTTCAATCTTTACCCCAATCATAAACGAGAAAAAGTTCATGTAAAGGAGGAAATCATTGTGTCTCAATAAACAATGACGGGATTTTTTTTTTAACAGGTACCTTCAAATATGTTAAGCAGGCACACTTTATCAATTTATTTTTCTTTAAATAAATAGCATTCGCCTGAATTTGGCCTTATGGGGTCTGGAAGGGGGCAGTCCAGAGTAAATATCCGTGATACTGTGGTGTATAGTAAGAACTACATATTTGGTCTGCATCCCTGTTTCTGGTGCAGAGCTCCTTCCTAACCAATACCCTTAGAATTTCCTGTGCTGGAGCTTTTCAGGTGTGTTTTGTTATGTTAATGAGGTGGCTTTTTTTCTTGCCCCTACTTCACCTGTGGATGGGGGCTGGTTGCCAGGGGAACCAGCCAGGGGAAGAGAGGGTTGGAACTTCTAACTCCACCCCTGGACCTCCGGGGAGGGGAGAGGCTGCAGGTTGAATCAATCCCCAATGGCCGATGATTTAATCGATCACACCTGTGTAACGAAGCCTCCGTAAAGCCCGAGAGGTCAGGGCTTGGAGAGCTTCTGGGTTGGTGAACTCTTGGCCGCTGGGAGAGGGCACAGAAGCTCGCGGCCCTTCCCGTAGCCTTGCCTACGCATCTTTTCTCAGAAACCGGTGAGTTGGGTCCTTTTGTCATCAGTTGGTGTTCCAGTAAGTAAAATGGTCCTGTGAGTTCTGTGAGCTGCTCTGGGGGTGGGGTGGGAGGGTCGTTGGAATCACCCATCTTTAGCCGGCTGCTCAGAAGCACAGGTAACAACTTGAACTTCGGATGGGCGTCTGAATTGTGGTGGCGGATGGGGGAGTCTGGGAGGACTGAGCCCACAGTCTGTGGGGTCTGATGCTTCCCCAGGCAGAAAGTGTCAGAACTGCGTCGAACTGGTTGGTGGTGAGGACCCCACGCCCCAACTCGCACACACACTGGAATGGGTGACCAGACCCCTCTTCCTACCTCCTTGAGGTTGCTGTGTGCTCTTTCCCTTCTTTCCTAATCTCCTTTCCCCCCCATACCTACGTCGCCCTAAGGTTTACAGTACAAGGCAACTTCATAGTCAAAAGTCAACGGTGAGAACTTTTCTAGTTTGTGCCCTTCAAGTGACTTTCAGTCTTCACCCCCAACCATAAATGAGAAGACTTTCATGTAAAGGAGGAAATCATTGTGTCTCAATAAACAATGACGGGATTTTTTCTTTAACAAGTACCTTCAAATATGTTAAGCAGGCACGCTTTATCAATTTTTTTTTCTTTAAATAGCATTCGCCTGAATTTGGCCTTATGGGGTCTGGAAGGGGGCGGTCCAGAGTAAATATCCGCGATACTGTGGTTTATAGTAAGAACTACATATTTGGTCTTGATCCCTGTTTCTGGTGCAGAGCTCCTTCCTAACCAATACCCTTAGAATTTCCTGTGCTGGAGCTTTTCAGGTGTGTTTTGTTATGTTAATGAGGTGGCTTTTTTTTCTTGCCCCTACTTCACCTGTGGATGGGGGCTGGTTGCCAGGGGAACCAGCCAGGGGAAGAGAGGGTTGGAACTTCTAACTCCACTCCTGGACCTCCGGGGAGGGGAGAGGCTGCAGGTTGAATCAATCCCCAATGGCCGATGATTTAATCGATCACACCTGTGTAACGAAGCCTCCATAAAGCCCGAGAGGTCAGGGCTTGGAGAGCTTCTGGGTTGGTGAACTCTTGGCCGCTGGGAGAGGGCACACAAGCTCGCGGCCCTTCCCGTAGCCTTGCCTACGCATCTTTTCACAGAAACCGGTGAGTTGGGTCCTTTTGTCATCAGTTGGTGTTCCAGTGAGTAAAATGGTCCTGTGAGTTCTGTGAGCTGCTCTGGGGGTGGGGTGGGAGGGTCGTTGGAATCACCCATCTTTAGCCGGCTGCTCAGAAGCACAGGTAACAACTTGAACTTCGGATGGGCGTCTGAATTGTGGTGGCGGATGGGGGAGTCTGGGAGGACTGAGCCCACAGTCTGTGGGGTCTGATACTTCCCCAGGCAGAAAGTGTCAGAACTGCGTCGAACTGGTTGGTGGTGAGGACCCCACGCCCCAACTCTGCACACACACTGGAATGGGTGACCAGACCCCTCTTCCTACCTCCTTGAGGTTGCTGTGTGCTCTTTCCTTTCTGTCCTATCCCTTTTTTGCCCCCGTAGCTTAGAGCGTTCAAGTGTTGTTTTTGTTGGTTTTACAACCGAGTTGGTTTCTCCAAAGTTTGCTTCTAAGACGGTGGGGAATTGGATTTAAAATAAAATCTTGTTTTTAATGCTCATGAAAAGGCTGCGTTCAGAATTGCATTAATCAGCTACTCGGATCAGCGGCTGGTTCTCAGTGTTGAAAGGATCAGCTTGTTTGATAGCTCTGGCAAAATTACATTTCATTTGCTGCAGCCGTTTCAAAGTTAATAAAAGCTAAACAAGGGCTAGATTGAAATGGAAAATGAATAAATGCTGATGCAGGAGGGGCGCCTCCGAGCTGAGACTCAGTCGCTGAGCCTTTAAACAATTCATCTGAGACTCAATACTCATTATGAAAAAGAAAATGTTCAAATGCACTAAGATGTGGAATGTAAAATATAAGACCTGTTTTTCGTTTTATCTTAATGACAATCTGTGATTGGGTTTGTATTTAAATACATATATATGCTAACATACTTAACCTATTAATATCCTATGGTTGTATATCTGTAAATATATACATCTCTAATTTATATGCTCTAAACATTTATATATAAACATGTTTGTATATCTATAAATATAACATATCCATATGTAACATTATATACGTATATAAAATTGGTAAACATTGTTATATAAACCTAAAATGTTAATAAGTATGTTAACATATTTATGTTAATATGTTTATATGTATATACAAAATATTTTGAACCATCATCTTATTATTCTTTCTATTGTATAAATGATTGCAAATAGATTGTAAGTAAACTTAAGAAGGGGAAGAATGTATGCGTACGTAGATCATTCACAGATTCAGAAGCAAGTTCTTTAAAGATTTAGGAAACTCTGAATTACTGTGATAAGACTCCAGGCTTGCTGAAAGCCGTTCAGTTGGGTGATAGATTCTTTAAAACTACATCTTCCGTGATGGCAGCTCGTGCACTGAGGAATGACCCAATCCCAATAGTCCTTTGGAAATATTCGTCATCTACGTTTTGAAATTCTAGGAGTTGCCCACCATAAAGTTACATAATTGTCCCATTTGAGACAGATCTCTGAATGTACCATATATAAAGAGTCATGTTTACTCTGGAAGGAAACATATTAAAAAAATGAAAGACGGAGAACCTGATTTGGGCCTTTTTACCAAAAAACCATATGAAAATTTTCCATTTAGGACTATCTGAGCTGACCTTTATGCCAGCTTGGTATATTTTATTGTGGATAGCTTGGTATATTTTATTGTGGATAGCTGTGTCCTACACGCTTTTTTTTTTTTTTTAATAAATTTTATTTATTTATTTATGGCTGAGTTGGGTCTTGGTTGTGCGTGGGCCTCATTGCGGTGGCTTCTCTTGTTGCGGAGCACAGGCTCTAGGCACGCGGGCTCAGCAGTTGTGGCTGGCGGGCTCTAGAGTGCAGGCTCAGTAGTTGTGGTGCACGGGCTTAGTTGCTCCGCGGCATGTGGGATCTTCTCGGACCAGGGCTCAAACCCGTGTCCCCTGCATTGGCAGGCAGATTCTTAACCACTGCGTCACCAGGAAAGCTTCTACACTCTCCTTAATGATGTTTTTTGTATTCCCCTTGATCTGTTTTCATACTTATTCAGCCATCTAGGTTCTTATAATGCATGGATATGGTGATTAATTCACAGCTTCTAGAAAATCTCTGGTATTTTTATCTCTCCTAATAATTTTGCCCTGTGGTTGGATACTTAAAAGATACTGGAGGGGAAGAATTGCTTAGATTTATTAGCATTTTGGAGCTGAGCCATCCAAGGGTCACAGATTAGATTAAGTTTTGAACCTTACAGCTCTGGGTGGAAAAATTCCTAAATTGATGAAATTCTCTTGGCATTTTGGGCAGATGCCTGCAACAGCAATTTAATCCTCCCTTTATTTTAATCTCAAAGAGCAGCAGTGATTATAAGATGAGAATCTAAGTACAAACTGACTACAAAAACTAGGCTAGATTAGAAGAATATAAACAACAGATGATAGAAAGTATGGGTTACATTTGGGTAAGAAATACTGTATAGCATGCAATTGACTAAACTGATGTTAGAAAAATGCAGAAATAGGAAAGATAGACCATTACATAATTCTGAAAGGTCTGACCAACATGGGGTGGTACCATTATGAACAGAAATCATGAAATTAGATACTAATTTGGGTAAATTTAATTGGGTAAATGAAATTATTTAAAATTTTCAAAAAATTGATGGAGCAACTGCAAAATGGTGGGTTTTTTGTAATGACCAGTTTAACATGCATGCCTTGTTTCACCATCTTTGAAAAAACAGAACTCTTTCATTTTCATTCATTCTGTCTCTCTCACACAAATGGTAGTTCACTTTAAGACCTGTTAGCAGGATGTTTTATATTTTCCTCTTAAATCTTCTCCATAACAATTCTCCATGGCTTCTAAAGACAAGGTCTGCATGATACTACAGTGGTGAATACATGTTATTATTTGTCTAAACCCGTAAAATTCACAACAGCAAGAGCAAACCCCGATGTAAACGATGGACTCTGGGTGGTGATAATGTTTCAGTCAATGTAGGTTCATCACTTGTAGCAGTTATACCATCTGGGGGGATGTTGATAATGGGGGAGGCCGTGTGTGTGTGTGTGTGTGTGTGTGTGTGTGTGTGAGATGGTTTTATGGGAAGTCTCTCTACCTTCCTCTCAATTTTGCTGTGAACCTAAAACTGCTCCAAAACAATAGTCTATTAAAAAAAAAAAAAAAAAAAGAAATGGAAAAGGAGGGTCCCTCTTGTTCCAAATGACAAATGGAGAGGAAGGTGGATTTTGATCCACACTCTGAGCAATTATTTCTGTGCCACAGGAAGTATACTGAACACTAATTCTGGACTGACTAGAAGGTCCCAGTTTGGTTATTATTTCAGGATGCACCAACACCAGTTCAGCATGCCTAGATACCAAGACCTGTCTACAAATCCTATGCATCAACCCCCCAAAAAAATCTTCTCAAAAGAGCTCTCCCCCAACTGCGAGGGCCCTGGTCTTGTACGTGGGCCCCAAGCAGAGACTCCTGGGAGGGACGCCCTGGTCCCTTTCTCTAACAGGTGTTGATCAGAGACAGCATCCTTCAAGATTTTTCCATCCCCTTTCCCCCAAAAGGATACACTTGCGTGTACGAAAAGGTATTTCGTTTGTTCTAATGGTCCACTAAGCTTACAGCAACCTTGAGTGTACCACAAAAGTATCACAAAAGACTCACTTATTTCCTTGTGTCCCTTTCACAGACAAATGGACGTTTGCTCCCCTTGCATGAGCATTACTCAGAAGTCTTTCAAGTATAAATGAAATGTTCCCCGTGTTATTTTGTCCTGTTGTCAACAAAGCTGAACCTTTCCCCAACATGGTCACATTGAATTTTTGCACCTCATTAAATTCATGTAATCCTGTATATGCGGTGACGCCTGTGAGGTTTCCATTCTGTCCATCAAGTTAAATACCATAGGACTTTGCTCCTAATGGTAGATCAACTTGGATTCTAGGATGGGCAGTTCAGTTTGTGGTTGGCGAGAAGGTCATTGGGATTGGTTACAAATTCAGAATGCCCCGAGCCATTCTGGAAAGGACGATGTTCCTCATAATGATAACGACCTCCACTTTTACTTTATCGTATATCCGGAAGTATCATAAAGGGCTTAACAACTCTGTAACTACAAATGAATATGAGAATCATTTCGCATATGACTGAAATGTGTCAGCGGTTTAACAGACTCAATTTAGAACAGGAACTGAACAAAAACAGTTGCATGGGAAAATGACTGGGCTGGGCAAGAGGTCATTACACAGTGTGGGACTGAGCCATGGATTCAGGAGAGAGATTTTCCCACAAGTACTGAGGAAACTGAGATGAAAAAAAAAAAAATCCTCTAGAAATGAGACTTGAAAATCAAAGAATATGAAAATAGGAAGTCTGTAAGAAGTACTGGCTGATCCCATTTCAATCTGTAACTGTAAAGATACTCTGTGTCCATCAGAAGGAACCCCTGTCCTGGTCAGCTAAAAACAGGGATAGAAAACCTAATCAGCCAACGGTAACCATTTCATATATGAGTTTCCTTTACTAAACCATTGTTATTGTTGAGACTAGACTAGGTGTTCGAAATCTGGTCCTGTAAGAGTTTGGTTCACCTAACAAACTTTGTGTTCATGGGGAAAAAAATCAAATGATCATTTTCTTTGCCATGTGAGTTTGCCCACTTAACTGATGGAGAATGTAATGTTTTTAGGTTTCCTTTAATATTCCAGTTGCAGTGAGAGGCCTATGTGGTAGATTAATATGCTACCGTTCTAGTCTTGTTTATCCATCTTGGTCATGCTGAATTTCCTGTCTGTATGATGCCTGCAGTCACCTTGCAGGTGTCCGCATCTTCATGGTTGAGGACCAGCTCCTGTAAGATAATACAGTCAGTTCTTAGGAAATATCCAACATGCACTCTTATGTCATATCACTTGTTTATGTGTTTTTACCCTTTGGAATGTCTTTGGTTCACTATATGAAACAAACAAGGGAATATGTGTAACGAGGCATTGATGCGTTTGTTCATGCAGCCAAAAATCCTATATTGCTTGCCAAAAAGTATCACTCAAATGCAGGATTCAAGAGTTACGTTCTCTACCTGAGCAAAGGTGGCAACTTAGCAGATTGTGTAGCTAAACTGTGCTTAAGTTAGAAAATTCTGTCCTTTTTCATATATGCATTATATTCAACATTGTTTAAACAGAGAAAATGTGTAATTTTCAAGTGCACGCAAGTAATTCAATTGGGTGGTAACAATTCATTGATGTTGGTGAGTACTTCTTGGTGAAGATATAAATATATAACACATCAAGTGCTTTTATATATTTATAAAATATATTCATATATTTATATATATATTTCATAAAAGATGTTTCGCCGTGGACGTGGCTCAATGCCTCTGTGAAAAATAAATGGACCGTTTATGGGTGGGTCCATCTCTGAGCTCTCTATGCAAACACCTTACTGTACTGATTACTCTAAAGTAAATCTTAAAATTATGTAAAGACCTTCAACTTTGTTTTTTTAAGTTTTGTTATCCCCAAAACTGGGATAAGCATGAATAGTCTTTATTTTGATTCAGCTCAAATTTATTTGCTTTTCATATTACTCTAGACAGATTTACCAATGTTGATTCTTAGGTATCTATTGCATTGTGCTTATTAACATTTTTTTCAAATATTTTATTTAATCTGACCTATCTAAATGAAATTATTTTCATACTCATTTGGATGCAAGTCCGTCCAACTTCGAAAATATTCATAATATGATTCTCAGCTTTGTAATCTGACCCTTATTTTAATTTATTTTACTTTTTTAAAATAGAGGTAGAGTTGATTTATATAAGTTTCATGTGTACAACATAGTGATTCACAATTTTTAAAGGTTATACTCCATTATTTATAGTTAATATAAAATATTGGCTATATACCTTGTCCTGTACATTGTATCCTTGTAACTTATTTTATATCTAATAGTTTATTTCTTACTCCCCTCCCCCTATTTTGCCCCTCCCCCTTCCCTTTCCCCACTGGTGACCACTAGTTTGTTTCTCTATATTTGTGAGTCTGCTTTTTTGTTCACTAGTTTGTTGTATTTTTTTAGATTCCACATTTAAGTGATATCATACAGTATTGTCTTTCTTTTTCTGACTTGTTTCACTAAGCATAATACTCCAAGTCTATCCATGTTTTTTCAAATGGCAATATTTCGTTCTTTTTTATGGCTGAGTAATATTTCACTGTATATATGTACCACATCTTTTTTTTTTTTTTTTTTTTTTATTTTTGGCTGCGTTGGGTCTTCGTTGCTGTGCGCGGGCCCTCTCCGGTTGCAACGAGCGGGGGCCACTCCTCGCTGTGGCGCGCGGGCCTCTCACTGCTGTGGCCTCTCCCGTTGCGGAGCACAGGCTCCAGGCTTGCGAGCTTCAGTAGTTGCAGTACGTGGGCTCAGTAGTTGTGGCGTGCGGGCCCAGTTGCTCCGCGGCATGTGGGATCCCCCCGGACCAGGGCCCGAACCCGTGTCCCCTGCATCGGCAGGCAGAATCCCAACCACTGTGCCACCAGGGAAGTCCTGTACCACATCTTTTTAATCCATCATCTGTCGATGGACATTTAGGTTGCTTCCATGTCTTGGCTGTTGTAAATAGTGCTGCAGTGAACATTGGGGTGCATGTATCTTTTGAAATTATGGTTTTCTCTGGATGTATGCCCAGGAGTGGAATTACTGGATCATATTGGTAGTTGTATTTTTAGTTTTTTTGAGGAACCTCCATACTGTTTTCCATTGTGTACAAGGGTTCCCTTTTCTCCACATACTTGCCAGCATTTATTATTTGTGGTCTTTTTGAGGATAGTCATTCTCACAGGTGTGAGATATTTGCCTCTCACAGGTGTGAGGTATTCTGATTTGCATCTTGTACATGTTGGCCATCTGTATATCTTCTTTGGAAAAAATGTCTGAATAATCTTTAAAAAGAGAAATTGAGTTGCAGTTTATATATATGTAGATAAATTTTTATATATGTAATTTATATATGCTATGTATATGTATGTGTGTATAAAATACCCTGACATACATGTATAATCTTTTTTTAAAATATAAATTTATTTTATTTATTTATTTTTGGCTGTGTTGCATCTTCGTTGCTGCGCATGGGGTTTCTCTAGTTGCTGAGAGTGGTGGCTACTCTTGTGGTGTGTACCGGTGTCTCATTGTGGTGGCTTCTCGTGGAGCACGGGCTCTAGGTGTGCAGCTTCAGTAGTTGTGGCGCATGGGCTCAGTAGTTGTGGCTCTCGGGCTCTAGAGCACAGGCTCAGTAGTTGTGGCGCACGGGCTTAGTCGCTCCGCGGCATGTGGGATCTTCCCAGACCAGGGATCGAACCCGTGTCCCCTGCATTGTCAGGCGGATTCTTAACCACTGTGCTACCAGGGAAGTCCCATGTGTATAATATTTCTTGAGGCACTTGGTCCATTCCTACTGGTAGCTTAACTTTAGATGTATCAGTAAAGGTCCAGGTCCAGTCAGGATAACAAAAACCTCACTATGGGTTTCAGAAGAGGATTGATTAGAGAGATGCTCCATAGCTGAAAGCACCAAACGGGATCAGTGAGGGTGGGGTAACATCCACAGGAAGAGGCTGCCATCACTAGGACTGGGACAGTCTGTGAAGTTGGGGCTCAGGCAGAACTCCAAGGAGACGGTGTTGCTGGCCCTGCTGGTGCATCTGAGTGTCCATGATGGGATTGTCCTAGGAAATTGACCTGCCAGAACCAACGCCCATGCTTGGGCAGCAAAGAGCAAGAAAGACACCCTTTGGTTTCTCCTCCCAACTTTCAGGTTCCCTTTAGTGCCTACTCTCCTATAACATGGGAAGACGCTTGAAGGTCAAGCCCTAGTCTAATCCACCAGGTGAATTCAAGGATTGCAGATAAGCTTCACGTAGACCAGTTGGCCTTGCTCATTGGATGTCAATCCACCAGCCAGGTCCTCCACTTAGATTCCACCTGACAAGTCGGGAAACCTCAGTACTTGAAAGAGGCTGTCTCCCAAGGTTGTAACTCACCAGAGCTGGAAGTTTGATTGGACAGCAGGTTGAGAAGGACAGCTGGGCAAACAAGTAGTAGTTTAGTTTCTTCCATATCTCGTTCTAGAAGTTTTGGTGCTATCGAGATATTGCTCCATGTAGGACAGTGGTGATTTTCCTGAGTTAACATCCAGAACAGATCTTACTTTCTTTTTTTCCTTTTTATTTATTTATTTATTTTTTGGCTGTGTCAGGTATTGTGTGTGGCACACAGGATCTCTTCGTTGAGGCATGCACGATCTTCCGTTGCAGCGTGTGGGCTTCTCTCTAGTTGTGGCAAGTGGGTTTTTTCTCTAGTGTGGTGTGCGAGCTCAGTAGTTGTGGCGCGTGGGCTTCGTTGCCCCACGGAATGTGGGATCTTAGTTCCATGACCAGGGATCGAACCCTTATCCCCTGCATTGGAAGGCGGATTCTTTACCACTGGACCACCAGGGAAGTCGCCAGAACAGATTTTTTTTTTTTTAACACATTTATTTCTTTTATTTTTGGCTGCATTGGGTCTTCGTTGCTGCACACGGGCTTTCTCTAGTTGCAGCGAGCGGGGGCTACTCTTCATTGCAGTGAGCGGGCTTCTCATTGCGGTGGATTCTCTTGTTGCGGAGCACGGGCTCTAGGCTCGTGGGCTTCAGTAGTTGTGGCACGAGGGCTTGGTGGTTGTGGCTCGTGGGCTCTAGAGCACAGGCTCAGTAGTTGTGGTGCACGGGCTTTGTTGCTCCGCGGCATGTGGGCTCTTCCCGGACCAGGGCTCGAACCCACGTCTCTTGCATTGGCAGGTGGATTCTTAACCACTGCGCCACCAGGGAAGTCCCCCCAGAACAGATTTTAAAAGCTGTGCTCAAAACCTCTCTCACTGCATGTATGGGGAGTCCTGGCCCCTGTCTGTATCACCATCCCCAAATAGTCCCAACACCCCTTCGTCTGAACAGCCTCTGGACTTCTCATAACTTTAGATGCTGTAGTTGGTGGGATCCCTGGAAACGATGGCTGCTTCTTTGCCATAGTTTGCATTTTTCCCCCATTAATATCTTGCTTCTCACCCCAGGGAGGGAGCGGTGGGAAGAAAAATTACCAATTGAGTAAGAAGGTGAGAGTTTGTTTTGAGGATGCTGCTGGGAACCTGAATCACCAAAAAGAAGAAAAAAAGGCATTCAAGCAAATGTCTAAATAGAAGGTTTCAAAGCAGCTTTATTAATCTGGAGGGTTCGGAGCAGACAGACATCCTTTGAAGGGTCCTTCGGAATGTCTGAAATGTTCATGTTAAAGATAGCAAAACAGGATAAAGAAACTGACAGTTGGGAATAAATGCCTTCCACTGATGAAAGAAATCCAGTTTTGAAAGGAGATGGTGGATTTTAATCTCTCTCTTCTGCTGGAGTGTTTTGCATTTGATTTCTGTTAATAATACTCTGACCCAACACATTTACAGATGGAGCCTTGTCTGGTGACTGACAGTTTAGATGATTCATGTTATTCCCCCCGCCAACCCGAATTCTGATGGATGCTTTTCAGAGTCTCATTTTGAATTCAGGGGACATTAGGTTTGTTTTTTTCTCTGAAATCTGGCTTCTGAGAAAGGTAGTGATGGAGAAATGGATGGCTGGAGCTCTGGCTCAAAAGACAGCAGTAGCTGTCATCATTCCTGTGCCCCTGAAAATGCAAAATCCATCCCGCATTGATCCAGGGAAATTAAATTTTGTTTGCACACAACTTTATAAAAGAAAAAACGGCGATTTTGAGCTATCTGCAGGTTACATGCTCATTTGCTGGTTGAGCTTTCCATCAGCCCCTTTAATTTACAATGCATCGCTCCTCACCATGAAAGCACAGTGTTTTCAGGTGTAATGAAACTGCCTATCAATTAGAAAAGGGAGAAATGAGATACGGGGATGGTGGTTCAGTTCCAGGAATCTATGGTTGCCATCACTAGATGATGCAGCACGTCTTTCTTTTAAATATTCCTCTTGTTATATTTGATCCTCGTTGAATTCTTGCATCTTCCTCCAGCAAAAAGTGTTAAGATTTTATAAGAAGGTGAAGATTTCTTCTCTGGAATTTTGTGGGGAAACTGAATGTGGTCTGTGTTAGTCATGTGTCCCAGGGTAAAGAAAACATCTTAGACGTATTTGTTACGGACTTCCCCGGTGGTCCAGTGGTTAAGACTCTGCGCTTTTACTGCAGGGGGTGCGGGTTCCGTCCCTGGTCGGGGAACTAAGATCCTGCATGCCATGTGGCATGGCAAAAAAAAAAAAAAGTGTCTGTTTAAAAAATTTAGCTTCCATAGAGGTTGAGATTTTTCACAATCGAACATCAATTTTTCCATAAAATGTAGGACCTTGTCTTATGAAACCTTGCTCAAAGAAAAATAAAACTTTGTTGGAAGAAGGAAGCCATTTGATGAAAATATGCCTTGCGTGTAGCAGAATAGAGCTTTTTCTTCTAAATTGCACATCACAATGTTATCCTACATAGAAATTATGTTCCCTTTAATTCCACAGTAAATTTTTGTGGCCAGGGTATTAACAGTGAATAATACTGCTACTGGCATAACCTTATCTACAAGGGCAAAAAGAAAGAGGGTTTCGACTAAACCATCTGACAAAGAGGGTAGAACTGGAAATGCCCAGGAATTTGGCTACGTCGGAAAAAGTGCACTTCTGTCATTGATTAATGACTGACCAGGTGGTTATTACAATTAAAGTGTCCCTAATTTGATGCAGTAGGTGAAAATCATTAGTAATAACGGTAATCTGAACACCTATGGAATTCTATTGGGACAATTCCTTGAATTGTACAGAATGAAGAAAAATAACTCAAGATTCCTGCTTTTAAAATGGTCAGTCTCCTGCTATATTTAGACCCCATAGGGAACAAATAAGGTCCTGACTCTGCCGTAGAATGAAAGTCAGCATTGATTAACAGAGGAGCAGGGAGTAATTACATCTACTTCAGAGGGAAAGAGCTCCCCATGAAAGGAAAGAAACTGAGGCAACATCGTTTCCAGTAGGTCTGAGAAGCAGAAGGCAGATATCTCATTTCAGAGCAGGCTGAGTCTCTAAGGAGCCGTGCTTGTCACATGAACAAGTAGGGAAAAAAGATGTTTGCGTGTTGAATAAACTCTGAGCATCAATTACATACAGTGTGATTCTGAGGCCGCGGAACTCAGTTATTTCTGGGGTCTACAATTCTCTCTTCTCTCCCGATTTCCATGTGCCTTGAGTATTAGAGAAACATGGAACTATGAGGGATGGTCAATACACGATTGACAAGCCTTTCCAGCTTTTCAAGCCTTAATTGCCTCCATGAAATGCCACAGATTTAATTTTATATGGCCTTTTAATTTTAACAGTTAAGTAACTTTTTTTCCTGTTTTAAAAAAAAAATTTTGGAGTATAGTTGCTTTACAGTGTTGTGTTAGTTTCTGCTGTGCAGCAAAGTGAATCAGTTATACATTTAGCCACTCTTTTTTGGATTTCCTTCCCATTTAGGTCACCACAGAGCACTGAGTAGAGTTCCCTGAGCTGTACAGTAGGTTCTCATTAGTTATCTATTTTATACATAGTATCAATAGTGTATATATGTCAATCCCAATCTCCCAATTCATCCCACCACCTCCCTTTCTCCCTTGGCCTTAAAATATTCCACATCTGGGCTAATTCCCAGGTGATGAAAGCAACTTTAGAATACCCACAGCCTCCTCTAATAAAAATAGGAGTAGAAAATAGGAAAGTCAGAATCTAGATAGATAAGCAAGTAGAAGAAAGAGGTATTCACCTTTCAGATTCTCTCAACTATTTGAGAGCTAGTATCCTCAATATTTTAGAGACTTAAATTCATTAAGTCCTAATACATCCCGTATTAGGGGATGTATTAGGACTTAACATTCCTTTCAAACATGTCTGTAAAATTTTGGAGGCTTGATGAATTCTATTAATGATGTTCAATTTTATTAGGGTTGATAATTTTCGTGAGTGTCCATTAAATTCTAACTGGTATTCACCCTCTCATGTTCTTTTTATCCTGGTCAGAATAAAGTTCTTAACACGCCAGATTGTTTCCTCTCTAGTATTTGTCAGGGGCAGAAATTCTAGCCGACAGGCCTTCTAGGGTTTTTGACATTGATCACATTACTGGATACATAAATATGCTTAATCCTTGCCTGCGTCCCAGGTGCAGAAAAGAAGCTGAGTGTGTAATCAACTAATTGTTTCTCTCCTGAGAAATAAAAATAACAACAGTAATGTAGAGGAGTGATATACTAAAAGCACAGGAAAAACAAAAGCAAGGCGTGATAATGCATCTACATGAAAGGGGAAAAATGCTACTTTTTCATTTATTTTTGAGTGAAAACATGGAAAGCAGACATTAAACATACAGGTGTTTGCAATAATGGATAAAAGCACGAAATGAAGAGAATCCTGAGCTTCCCAAGGTCAAGTGTGTCCAGTGCAATTTCTTCATCTTTTTCCTTTTCTTGTCTTGTGGCTACCTTAATGAAGTCATACAACATGAGAAGCAGGAAGTGGCCCTTTGTGTTTTTGAAGTACCTAGGGACTGAATACGTTCCTGTCATCTCTGCATGAATTGAGACAAATCACAACAATTTTTACCGTGAAGAATGGTGATTTGCTATAAGATGAAATGAAAGCAAGGAGGCATTTAACACATGACACTATAAATCTGAATTTAAAGAACTTCATTATCCTTAGTGAAAACACAGGGCTCACATTGCCTGTTTAGATACACTTTGCATAGTAAAATCATGAGGGTTTCATTGATGGATTGAGAACTTAAAGTTTCTTGATTTTTTTTTTTTCCCCGAATTTAAAATATTTTGTAGTTGCGTTTTTTGTTTTGTTTTTTGGTTAGGTCACTGTTAGTAAAATGTTTGCTGTTTAAGCTGGCGAGAAAAATACTTAAACAGGCAGTGTTAGCATATTTGTGCAGCAGATAAAATGTTTAAGTAGATTTTAGTTCCCAGAGCTCTATAGTAAGAGCCATGATTTAATTTAAACTATCAGTCCAATATTGGTGCACAGACAGAAAACATGGATCATGGCAAAGATAAACGAATCTCAGAAATTGCACCTAGCAGATGTCAATCTTTTTTTTTTTTTTTAAGGAGGCTTTTTAAATTGTTTTATTTTTGATTGTTTTGATTTTTGACGGGAATGTGGAGTAATGAGAATTTGCCTTCACCCAGCTTCCTTGAATTTTAACATTTACCTAATTTTGGTGCATTGGTACAATCTAAGGAATTAACTTGGGTCCAATGATGTTAACTAAACTATAGGCATAATTCAGATTCTACTATTTTAAAATTAGTGGTTTTTTTCCATTCTGGGAGGCAGTCTAGAATCTCACATTATATAGTTATTCGTCTTTCCTTAGTCTCCTCCTAACTGGAGCAGGTCGTACCTCTTTCCTGTTCTTTTGTGACCTGGATGCTTATGAAGAGTAATGGTCAAGTATTCTGTGGAATATCTGTTGATCTGGGTCTGTCGGATGTTTTGCAGTTTGGAAGTATGCAGAAGTCAAACTCAAGGAGCTCCCAATCCTGAAAGTTGGAAAGAGTTGGGCAACAAAATAACAAGAGTACTGGCTGATACCCCATAGAGTCATGTAAAAATCAGTTGAGTTCACACAGCTGTAAGTCACTAATTTAATAAATAAGGGATAGCTCTACCTTACAGAAGAATTTCAATTAATTCCTATGGGAAGGATGAGGAAAGTATACAGTCGCTATTAGGCGAGTACCACGGAAATAATTGTTGTAGCCATTATCCGCCAATGGCTGGTAGAATTATTGGGCAGAAGTTCAAGGTGGTCTCCAAGTGTCTGCCACAGATCCATATCAATTGCAAAGAATAACTTTACCAAGGTGAAACCCCACACACAGCAACTTAATCCGGTCATCAAGGTTAACAATGACAAAGATGTACTGAGAAGAAGGAAACGGCAACCCTTGGATAGTATTATGAGAAATTGTTAACATCAGTGGGAAGAAATACTGTAACCTGCTAATGGAAGTGTGACTTAAAACATGCACATCTCTGCTAAAATTGAAAATGGGTACTTTATACCATAGTACTCTGCAGTTATAGCTCTAGGTATATTACCTTAAGACAGTCTTACTCATTTGCAGCAAACAGATGAAAAAATAAAATGGCATTCATTCCTAACAACTGTGTTCATGTAACAAAGAGTAAAAGCAAACAAAATGTTCGAGTAGAATATGTAATGCAGTGGAATACAATTAACAGTTAAATACTGCACTATATTTCTTATACATGAACACTGACAGATGTAAGGTGCATTAAAAAGTTGTCTGCACGGCAGCATACTATATAATTTTTATAAAGTATAGAAACTGTAGATCATTAGTGGAGGTAAAAGTTTATGGTAGGAACCTAACATAGGAATGGAGAAGAATACCCAAAACATGCCTGTTTTTGGTTGCCCTTTGGGCAGGGGTAAGCCTTAATGAGGTTGAGAAGGGTCGTAAAGTAGATAGGGAATTTATAATATCAACATTTTATGTATTACAGAATTGAAAAAGAACTTTCTGTAACCATTACCACTAATACTGTTCTTGTGTTTATGATGCTGGTTTGCAAGCGGTTATATATGTACATAATGTGTATTAGATATAATATATAATGACATATTGTATTATGTCCAATATGTATTTTATCTAACATGTATTATAATAATGCATACAATATACCTGTATATCATTTATATCTAATATGTATTGTATATAATACATATTATACATGTATATCATTTACACTAGAATTATCCCATAATCAACTGAAGAGACTTCGGAAAGTGCAGGGGGAGGAAAAACAACTAAGGTGTTTGCACATCACCATGGAAGAACGTATGATGTCTGTTCACAAGGGTGAAACAGCTGTGCTTGTGATGTGTTAATACCCTTTGCATGCTTTTCATCTCAGTCATATCTGTCAATACATGTATATACATAGAAGTATATATATATTTCTCCCTAAAGTACATTGTGATAGTGGGTATGTATTAGGAACTTTGTGTCCTACAGGAGAAAAAACTCATTTATCTCTTGCGTCACACTTGAGACAGACAACTCTACCCTCTCCAGCTATAGATATAGACGGTGATAATTTTACACTCATTTTCACTTGGGCTGCACACATACTTGGGGGTCCAGGATATATTACAAATAATTCACATCGTCTCTTGTCTTCGTAGCTCTTTGGTCTTCCTACGAAGTTGTTACAAAAGTTTCTAGCCTGCAGCCTCCTTAACTGAAGCCATGCAGAGCAGCTGGGTAAAAGTGTATCCCATGAGGACGGATGTCATTATGTGCAGGAGCTTTCTTCTAAATTTGGCTTCCATTCATTCTTGCACCAAATATTTATTGCGTTTCTACCGTATTCCAGTTGCTAAGTGCATGGATAAGATTGTGGGGCTAAGGAGCAGAGTTAGAGTGAGGTCTTCCCTCCACCCCCCAGTGGATGTGACATTCACTTCTCCTATCCGCATAGGGAAGTGTGTATACATAAGCGCTAAAAATGTAGTGGAAATCAAAGGGTGACAATGCTTAGTAATTGCAAGATGCAGCCTTGCATTGCACAACTCTGGTGAAAAGCTGAAGCAAGCGGCTTCGATTGGAGATCTAAGGGAGATTTTCATTCTCTGTTTAACTGAAATACTGAGGGTGTTACTGTGAGATGAGGTGTTGGGACAAAGAATAGAGACTTTTTTCAGAAAACCAGCAGACCGAGAAGATGGTGGAGTAGTGTCCCAAAGAACCAGCTTATTCGAGTTAGAATTCAGGTTTCTTTTATACTAGAAGGGGAGGGGGTGTGGCTGCTTGTTACAAACTTTGGTCCCGGAATCCTTTGTTCTTGCAGCTGTCCACTTAGGTCTGGTCACAATGTTCCTGTAAACCTCCAACAAGACAAATGTTGAACCCGTGTTCAAAGTATTATTCATGACAGCTAAAACCTGGAAACAATCTACATGTCCATCACTGGGTGAATAGATATATACACTATGATATATCCATCTAATGGAATCCTGTTCCACAAAAAAAGGCACAAACCATGGGTACATGTTACAGCTGAATGAACCTCAAAAGCAGTATGCTAAGAAGCCTACATACTGTATGATTCCATGCATTTGAAATTTTAGCAAAGGCTTTTTTTATTCCCTAGATATTAGATTAGTAGTTGCCTGAGTTGGAGGTGGCATTGACTGCAAATGGCCATGAGAAGACTTTGTGAAGGGATGTAAATGTTCTAAAATGGGTTTGTAGTGAAGATTGCACAGTTGTATAGATTTACTAAAAGTCATTGAACTGTACCTGACAACGGGTGAATTTTATGGTATGTAAGTTATACTTCAAAGTACTAAAAACTTTTTTAAACAGTATGTGTGGCAGAGACAGCCTTACCTGTAAAGCTTAAAAGATCTACTGTCTGACCCTTTATTGAAATGGTTTGCCAACCCCTGGTGTAGAGATTTATAGATGCTTAAATGTGATTACAGGTGGGACAGGAGGTCTCTGTAAAGATGTGACTTCTCAGAGGCAGAGTTTGCAATTAAGTATCAGAGAAATTCATGGATATATTTAGGGGAAGAGGTTTTCGTGCCCAGAAAAGAAACAAGATGTGGTTTGCTTAGACATAAAAGGGGGGAGAGAGGAGAGGGGAAGGAAGGAAGGAAAAGAAGGAAAGAATAAAGTCATAACTGACTACTGGATTTGGAAATATTTGGAAGAGAGTCTGGGGGGAGGTATATAAATTTTATTTCTCAGTTGTATAAACTTTAGAATCAGTTTATTGATATCCATAAAATAACTTGCTGGGATTTTTGACTGGGATTGCATTAGATCTGTAGATCACGTTGGAAAGAGCTGACATCTTGGCAATATCGAGACATCCTATCCATGAATGTGGTATACCTGTCCATTTATTTAGCTCTTTGGTTTCATTTGTCTCTAATTTTGTAGTTTTCCTCATGTACGTCTTGTAGCACGTATTTTGTTAGATTCACCCTTAAGTATTTCATAGTTTGGTGCTAATGTAAACGGCATTGCCTTTTTAATTCCAATTCCACTTGTTCGTAGCTGGCATATAGGAAAGTGACTGACTTTTGTAAAGGTATCCGGCCTCCTTACACTAATCACTTATTTCCAGGAAAGGTTAGACTTTCATGAATGCAGAAAAGGTGTAGGAAGTCTGGTGGCCGTGAGAGGGAACACCAAGGAGGTGGTGAGACTATAAAACCTGGAGGAAACCAATTTTAATGATCCTACATGTAGAGAACACATCTTGAAATATTGTTTAGAAATAACAAGTGAGCCTTCCAATGGAAGCAGATAAAGAACAAGCTGATTGAGATTCAATGATGAACAGTTTGAACATATTTTTAAATGGTGTCCCAAGCACACCCAGTGATGCTGTATCTTGTACAAAATATCTCAAGCTTGGGTATTTTGTGAGTACAAGGGATGTGGTAAACCTAGGATCATCTGAATACTTCTGTTCATGCATCACCTTATTCTCACTGCAAGTGTATTATTTTCATAAGGTGCCTCTACTTTCCCCTTAAATAACAACACACACACACACTCTGTTCCTTAGTCCAGGAAGTTTAGGAAATCTCATTTTAGAGTGCAGAGGAGAGCAGTATGCAGACATGAGGGAAATAGTTGATCTTCTGTGTAGCATATTTCCAAGGTACGGTGTATTCTTTTTGAATTAGAGTTTTCTCTGGATACATGCCCAGGAGTGGGATTGCTGGATCATATGGTAGTTGTATTTTCAATTTTTTAAGGAACCTCCATACTGTTTTCCATAGTGGCTGCACCAATTTACACTCCCACCATCAGTGTGGGAGTTACATTTTCCTGCGTATTTATTTTTCTTTTAATTGACTGAGTTTACATGTCTTATCTTTAGTTGGCTAACTTTTCATTGCTTTTATTTACTACATATCATTTTCTTGTTTCTTGACCTACTTTGCATTTATGTGAAATTTTCAAATTATCCTTCCCACCATTTCAATCATATTCTAAATATATATATTTCTTTCTTTAGGATATTTTAGAAGGTTTTTTGGGGGCGGTGTTTTTCTTAACTCATCTTCATATGTCATGTTTTACCTTCATTTGGAAACTCATCAGTTTTACTCTATTTTGCATATTTTATGTTTCCCTATATTAATTTCTGGAAGTATAATTATTGATCAATGAAAGTTAGGCAAAAAAAAAAATTGTACTTTGCTTTTTCCTTTTTGCCTAATGGGCAGAACCTTAAGGAACACACCCCTGGTCTTTAAAGTTAATTTTTTAATGGTGAATGTCCATGGATGTCCAGAAGTCCTTTCCGCATGACAAAAGGTGGCTGTGTCTGTGAATAAAATTTTAACCTCTCCCTTCTCTCTCTGTCTCTGTTTCCAACTCACACAGACATTCACACATACCTAAGGCAGAAAGGAAGCCCATGTGTCAAAGACCTTTGTTCCTGTAATAGTGAAATTCCAGGACAGCTAGTGGGTGTAGGACTATAGCAGGGTATCCTGCCGGCGCCCGTGGGTCCATCGGCTCACGGAAGTGATTCTGCTCTGTCCTCTAACCTGGCATGCTGTTGGGACAGGTATATGTTTTCCGTGATTACAGTCTGCTCTGTCTTCCTTCCCACCTAAGTGAGACAGATACTCTTCCCAAGAGCAATTTATTCTTTAGAAAGAGGCAATTAAACTTCCCATGAGTTTCAGCTCCCTCCAAATGGTGTTTTAAACTACACTTGAAGATTGGCTTAATGAGGATGATTAGGCAAAATTTGAGCATTAATTCTCATAGATGACAAAAAATCAGATGACATTTGAGGCAATCTTACAATAAAACAGGATAGAATATTGCTGGGGTTTTTCGTTTTTTGTTTTTTTTCCAGTGTTAACCCGATGCTTGGCAGATACAATGTACATACTAAATATTTGCTAAACTACTTGGCATTTAGGTTAATGAACTGCTTAATAGATTATGCTGTTTTTTCAATAACACGAAAATCACATTTATATACAAATTACTGCCATTAAACTATTTCAAAAATGTCTAATTATTAGCATTTTTCTTTAAAGCAGCATTTTATAGGATAAAGCAGATTCCTCATTTGTCAATTAGAAAAGCACTCTTCTTCTTCTGTATAGCAATGTTATTTATTCGATAAAAAATACGTACATTATGATTAGCCAAAAATAGGTGTAAGGTTGTCACACACTCTAGATTTACTGGATTGTTAGTAGGATTCTCTCTGATTGTTGACGGATAACATTTCTGACTCTAGATTAGACCCCCATTGTGTACAATTTCAAAGTTTTAATTTTTTTCTTTTTTTTTTTTTTTTTGGCCACACCACCCTGCATGCGGGATCTTAGTTCCCCGACCAGGGATCAAACCTGTGCCCCCTGCAGTGGAAGCACAGAGTTTTAACCACTGGACCGCCAGGGATATCCCGTTTATTGACTTATATTGTGATTTTTTGGTGTGATCTGGTGATTCTAAACATGGTGCCCATAGAAAGCAATAGCGTCAGAAGGGTGGAAGGATAATTGCGACTTTGTGAAACAGTAGATAGCTTGGGACAGTGGTGGGGTGATCAGACTAATAACTCTGGATCCCAAGTGTACTTACTTATCACACCCCTCCCCCCAGTCTTGCATGGTTTCGGGATGTTCGGTGCCCTTGTAGCATCTTTTAGAATTCCTAGAGTGTATTGCATGTTCCAAATCTCTGGTCATTCCTTGACTGGACAGTTCTGCTTGAGCTAAGTACTCAATCACATTTGGTCTATTTACCAGTGCTTGGCTATGGTCTAGTTCCCATGAGATTTTTTGGCTGCAGAAGTAGACACCAAAACTACCCTTAATTTACCAAAACATACAGAGTTTAAGAAAAGAACAAAAGCCTTAAGAATATAAATAGGGAAAACCCAACACAGAGCATGTCCTGTGAGACATCATGGGTATTTATGTCCATCAAGATCCAAACAACAGATCTGAGTCTGGAAGGCCACCAGAGATGCATCTCCTCCAGGTGTTGTCCTGTTTCTGTGCCCTTTTCCTCCTTAACCTGTCTTTCTATACCTCTCTTCCATGGCTACCAGGACCCTCAACCCTCCCGTCCATAGACGAAAGCCAAATATTACTTAAATATTACATGTAAACACCTCTCCCAAGAAAGTTACTTTTTCAATATCATCACTCTTCCCCTCTCTCAAACTCATCCTCATATCCCAGCCTTGGCCCTTGAGTCTTTCCTTCACATCACCCAAATTGCAATTTATTTCTTTACACAAAAGAGCTGGCATTCTTAGAGAAAGTGTGCTTCCAGTATCAGAGAAGAGAAATAAGTTGCTTTTTCATAGATCTGTTTTGCATGTTCATTAGGAGGTGATCAGAAATCTCTGGCGCTTTGTAGCTCCATCACTAGAATTCATCCAAGAGACCGTTGTGAGAAGTGTGGATTATCATAACTCTCTGTACATTGTATGTGTGTAAATCACGTATGTAATACTCTGAAAATATTAATGATGGCATGTAGTGTGCTCGTGATGGATGATTTACATGGATATGTGTAACTCTCCTCTGAATGCAAAAACAAGATGTAAATGATGCTAACAGAATTTTATAGCCAAATATAATTATTGTTAAAATCAAGTAGATCAAGCCTAAAAGAGGAACCTAAAAAGTAATAGAAGAAGTATCACTAGTGTGTGTTATGGTAGACTCTGCAGACACAGTCTGGTGTGGAAATTCTCCTCTTATTTAAGTGTTGTACACCAAAGGAAAATGGACCATATGACCGAAATCAAGCAGAAGACACACACGTGCGGCAAATATCTCAGAGTTAAAGAACTGAAATCAGAACTCTGGTTTTAACTGTCTTATCTGTTCCACAGAGATCAGACAATGTGAATGGAATAAGCAACGCAGGCACCTACTAAATATTTTTTTCTGAATAACATTTGGAAGTAGGTGTTATCCAAGTTGACGACAGGTAAATATATGCTTACTGAAGCTTAAACACGGAAGGGAACAGTGCAGAAGAATTCTATACAATTTGTGTAAGGACTCCACTCTCGAGGATGTGGAACGTAATTCCTCATTCTTTACGGACAGGCTGTGGGGAGTGACTTCCTTCCAAAGAGCACAATATGAAAAGTGAGGGGGAAAGTAACTTACTTGTCGGGAAACCTGATAAATACCACCTCAGCCAGGTGGTCTGGGTCACCAACATCAGCAGTGATAACACATGTTGATAAGTGTGTGCCCTTGATGTGGTGTGATGCCTTTGAGGTCTTCCTTCCCAAAAAACTATAACCCCAGTCTAGGCATGAGGAAAACAAACACATCCCAGTAGAGACGGACATTCTACAAAATTTCAGGTCCTCCTGAAATCTCAAGGTTCTCAAAAACAAGGAAGGTCTGAGAACCTGTTACAGCCAAGAGGAGCCTCAGGAGAGAAGACAACTAAATGTGTTGTGGTATCCGTGGAGGGGATCCCAAGGGGACGTGAGGTAAACATGAAGGACATATGAAGAGTGTGGGCTTAGGTTCATCAAATAAAAAGGGAAAGGGAACAGATTTGCATTTTAAAGGAACTTGCACGGTGGTCCCGTAGAAGCCCGATACATGGGAGAGTCTAAATCGTGAAGTAGTATTTATGGCGTCGCTAGTCGGTTACTAAGAACACCCCAAAGCTGCTGCTGCGTTTCAGGATGAAGGAGGGCAGTGTTCGCGTTGTCTCGGGGAGGATTGTGTTGGTCCCATGCCTCGTGGAACGTGAGTGCTCTGGGTTTTGTCCATGGAGGAAAGAACTTGACTGCCCAGCACCCCGTTTTGTGATTGATGGGTAGATATGCTGAGCGGACTCTGTAAGGAAGGAGGACGAGAAGCACAGAGAATGTAGCCAGTTGCTCTGTTTAGGAAAGAACCCGGGAGACAGAGTATGCAAGACGCGAGAGGAACCAGGCAGAGAAAGAAAGTGAAAGAGAAGGAAAACACAGCCATCAAAAGCAATGTGATCTGGAAGTATGACTCAGGTGATGTTTTTTGGAAGCCTCACCTTGCCGTTTGAAGTATGATTTCCCTTTTGTATCCTTCGGTACGACACCTTCCTTAAAACCTGCATTGCCTTTCGCAGCGTTTGGGTATAGATCTTAGGTACTAGTGCAGATCATGACCATGTGATATTCCAATCTGTTGAATTTGCTTTTCCAAGTGGTTCATTTTAAGCTCTTTGAAAGGAAGGGTTGTATTGCCCACCTACTGTCTGTCAGTGCTTCATAGGTGGTAGAGTGCCAGTGAAAATAAAGTAAATACAAAGGGGAAAATGGCTGTTTGTTTCTGAACTTCTTTGGAAAATTGGACTTGGGGAGGTTGGCCAGTAATGGTTTTGGGGCTGAAAATGGCTCGGCTCAAGCTCATCCTTTCCCACTGCTCGTGGACAGCTGTATCCACGGGAACGCAAACAGGCCTGGACTTGATTCGCGCCTGTCTTCTGCTACTGGAAGTTTTTAGGTGGTATTTGCGTACCAGTGCGTGAAGGCAGTGGAATTCCTTTCCATATACAGTAGAAAGAGGATTGCATCTTTCTTATTGTTGCAATAGATTGGATTAGCTTGTGAAATCACCTTGTCTAAAAGTACAGATTTATTTGGAGTCAAGTTCCAATGGCTGTCACTTCAGTAGCAAGATCCATAGTTGGCATTCAGTAGCACATGCATATTTGTTAAAGGTGAAGAGTTTCAGGTACTAAACCTAGAACTTGTTATCCTATTCTAAGGGACATAATCCATTTTCCTCCTCAAACTGTGGTACCGACAATGCATAATAACTTTTTGTTCTTATCCCTATTATTTAATTAAATGAGTGAAAACTGTCTTGAACCAGGGCACGGGGAATTTATCACTGCCATTAATCCAGTTCTAGTGATTATCGTGTGTTTAATAAATCTCAGAAGCCTGTACTACTTCAACTAAGTTAAAGCAGCTCTGGGGTTTATAACACAAAGTTTGAGGAGCATCACACCCCCACCCCCACCCCCACCCCCACCCCCACCCCCACAGCAAGAAGAGTCCCCACATTTGTTCCAGGTATTACAGAGCCAAAATGTAGAGAGAGTCCATCAGACTTGCACTTTCAAGACTACAATTGCTTTCCCGTAGAGATTTGTTCCATTTCAGACTGTGATGGATTCTGGCACTAAATGTCATTGCTAGTGGTGGTTCTAGTGTTTAACGGCCCAGGGTGAAGCATCATCTATTTGGGGGAATTGTTTCCAACACCAAAATATACATAGCTGGTTTACTGTTGATTTCAAAATTTCAATTCAATCTTACTCCTCTGAAGGAAAGATGCATTTAGATTTCATTTGTAAAAGCTGTTGCAGGATACACAATGTCTCCCTTGAAATGGATTGGAAATTTCATTTTCTCTAAAGAATATGTTAGACTTCTGTCAAGTAGAATCAATCCATTACATCCACTGGCCATGTGTGTGTGCTCACAGAGAAAGGTATGTGGAGAATCACTAAATATTTTACTAAAGATCCGGTGGACTTCACAGTAATGTCAGTGAAAAGTGACATGTTTCATCAACTCCATGGCTCTGTCTTGTAGAAGTTACTTATTTCTAGAATGTTCCTCACAAGGAAGTGATAATCCACAATGAAGATTCTTATTTGTAAATCTTCAAATAGTCTGCAGTTACCATTAGCATAATTTACTTTATTCATTAAAAAATTTTATCATTTTATTCATTTTCTTTCATTTTTTGTGTACAAACTCAGTGTCCCTGCACTTTTTAATTTTATTTTTATTTTATATTGGAGTATAGTTGATTTACAATTGTTAGTTTCAGGGGTACAGCAAAGTGATTCAGTTATACAGATAATTGTATCTACTTTTCATATTTTCCCATTTCGGTTATTACAGAAATAGAGTATAATCCCCAGTGCTATACAGTAGGTTCTTGTTGGTTATCTGTTTTAAATATAGTAGTGTGTATACGTCAATCCCAAACTCCCAGTCTATCCGTGCACTTTTTTATAAGGAATTCTTTTAAAGGAACACTATTGTTGAACATACATTTCAAAAAATTAGAATAGTTTGAAGTTGATCAGAGCAGAGAAAATAATGTTAAAAATTGGTTAAAGAAAACAGTACAGATACAAACAAATCTTATTTAGCACTTTATGAAGTGGACAGTCTCCATTCCCAGAACTGCAAAATTGGACAGAAGGCAAGAAGCTCTTATAGGATAAAGAATAAAGAACACGGAAGAGACAAATAGAAAATATCTGATTGGCTGGTGCCACGTAGCCAACCTCGTGTGGGTTGAGAAGACCCAGCAAATATTCCTGGCAGTATTGAATGACCCCCATGGATGCAAGAGGCATCCCCCAAAGAGGGTGCAGGTATACTATGTCCAAAGATCCAGAGCCACTTCCAAAGGTAATCAGAAGAAAGGAAGACTTGGACAGTCCCCCTGAGAGCTGGCCACTGTCTGTAGGACACTGGCCACAAGTGGGGTGCAACCTACATTTCTGGCCATATCTGGGCACCCCCATATGCAAGAACGAACAACCTGTGTGACCCTGGGCAGGCAGAAAGCCAAGCCACATTCTCAGGATGCAAAACGAGACAAGAAGGCAGTAGTTATCCCTGGGAAAGGAAGGATGGACAGCCAGTGGGTCCCCCAAAAGCATATTCACAGGAGTGTGCATTTGGAGAGGAAGGGACAACATGAGATTGTATCTCCCTTTCCCCACCAGCCACTGAGATCCCGGAAGAGCTGACTCGGGGGGTAATTCTCTCCTTCCCTGGCTTCTGCCAGTTTTCCCTGGATCCCATCTGCAGGCTCCCTAGAATGTGGGGTTTAGAGAGCATAGCCCTGGTACCTACCAGGATTTGGCCAGATTTTCCATTAATTTTAATTTGCGTTTTCCCCTTGCCTGTTTAAGGGAGTACCTGGTAGCAGTCACAGGAGAATCCCTTAAAGAGTCCCATCAACTCTGCGAGGGGCTGATAGGGGGACCCTCTTTTGAGGGTAGAGATGGCGCCATTTGGTTTGGTGTGGAAGGATTTGAGAAAACCTTCAAGGACAATCTTTTTTCTGGTGTCCTGGTTGACTACAAATGAGACCCTGAATTCTGGGCCTGTGTTTTGAGGATGGACCCTATGAGAGTGCAAAGGGGGAGGCCCAGGTGTGTTAGGTTTTCTGGCCTTGTAGCTGTTGCACTTACAAGAACGCCAACTTGGCGGACTTTTGTTTATGGTCCTGTGGCCTCTTCAGAGTAGAAAGGCGATTCACATAGAGGATTGGTAGACTGATTCTCAAGGTCAAGGAAGAGAGAGGAGAGTAGTAGGAATCGCTTGTACAGTCTTTTGTCTTAGGTCCCACTTGTGTCTTTAATTTGTCATTAGCCTCTTGCAATCAATCTTTCAAGGAAGCTATTTTGGAATCTTGAAGATTTGGGGCAGCTTCTACATGCCAATCAAAAGAGGTATCCCATTCTGTTTGTTTATCTGGGATTCCTTATTGTCAAGTGCACCTTCTAAATGAATGACCCTAAATGTTCCCCATAATGACCATCATAATTCACTTGTCTGAGTGGAAGTGTTGCCATTTCTGTAGATATCTACAGCTTTGGCTTTATGTTCTTAACCATAAAATAAGCAGCTGTGCCAGAAGGTGGCTGTTCAATTCTTTGAAGCTTGAGGATCCCCTTTCTTTTGCTAAACTATAGGTCTCAGAGACAAATTAATATTTAAGAAGGACGTGCCACTGGGTGGGGGATTGCGTGGTATTTTTCAGTGCACCTCACTGCATGGACATTCTCGTGAGGTTGGCGGGTGACCCAGTGTCAATCTAATCCGTTTCATGATCACCTTATCCTAACACCAGAGTCTTAGATTTAGGTGGTGAGCACTCCAGCAGCCTTCAAGTGCTTGACCCATGCCCACGAGGCACTTCTGCAGTGTTGACTTTCAAGATTCCTGTTAACAATAGATCTGTTATTGCTTTCACTGGGAGACTTCTTTATCTTTGATAGCTTTTAATAGTCTCACTTGTGCCTGCTTAGACTTTGGTTCTGATGGCCAAAAGAGTCTGGACTTCTCCATGAATTTCTCCAGTCCCCCAGTGGTTTGTGCTGTGGACTTATCCCGAGACTTTGGGAATCTCCTAAGGGCTGCCATTCATACTGAACACCCAATATAACCACCCAGGAACCTTTGTGGGAATTTTAATTAACCTCGGAACATTTTTGGGACCTCAGAACTTTTATGAAAACTTAAACCTCTTTCTAGAGGTAATGTATATATACATATGTATATGTATATATATATAAAAAATATATGTATATATGTGTATATATAAAGTATATGTATATACATGTGTGTACATATATATGCATATACATATATAATATACTTAAATAAAATTTGTTTGGCTTGGGGAGCTGCATTCAGGGAGTAGGTCTCCAGTCCAAGAGTGACTTGCCCACGGCTTTAGGAAGGACAGAGGCACAGAGGACCCCGAGGTCTCAGTGGACCCCTGGCCTGTGTGGCTCCCCAAGCCAAACGTCCTAGGACGTTTAACCATCACATACGGATCCCATTCCTCATCCCCCAAAACTGTTAAGAAAATGATTAAAGAAGACAGTTTAGGAGATTAAAACAAAGTTTATCTAATACTTTGTAAAGCGGACAGACTCCTTTGATAGACTGGCAGGCAGGAAGCTTTGATAAAAAGAATAAAGAACCAGAGAGCGACACATGGAAAGTCTTGGATTGGCTGGGGCCATAGAGTCACCCATGGTGGGCGGGGCCTGGCCGGCCCCATATCCTGCGTGTCTGGTCAAGGGACATGTTTACAGAGACACGAAAGTGATCCAAGTTTGCTGCCCTGGCACCCTGTATAGGAGCTGCTCCCTCTTGGGCCTAGAAAATCATTTCAGTGATAAGAAGGGAATGATGTTTTTGCTTTAATTTTATTTTCAGTGTACACCATCAACATTTAAAAAAATTATTTATCCCCAGTGATAACTGTGAGAAGAAAATTTTATTAGATAAAGTTGAAAGTTTTTTTTTTTTTTTTTTTAAGGCACAGTATTATTTTTGGTATGATTTGGGAAAGAATGGTTGGTTTTTAATCTCAGAAGCGTGTGGACTTACAAAACTCAAGGGTCATTTGGAAGGAGAAGGGTAGGACAAAGGCCTGGGCCTTCCAGCTCCAGAGATGACAGGTTATGAAAGAGGAAAAATGATGTGGGAAAGAAAGTGGGTGGATTCAGCTGGCTCTGGATTGGCACACAAGTTGGATCCCTTTAAAATATTTAGAGAGGGAACGCCTCAACTAGGAACCACTAATTCAAAATTTAATGCCATTTAATCTGTTTTTGCAAAGCATTTTTCCTATTCTAAATTAATATCCTTGAATAATTTAGAAATATTTGTTTGATATCTGAATAAAGAAGTGTGTTCCTCAATTTGACATAATTTAAAATTTTTTTCCTTGCTTTTAATTGCAGTATAGTGGACTTACAATGTTGTATTAGTTTCAGGTGTACAGCAGGGTGATTTAGTTATACTTAAATATATATACTTTTTCAGGTTCTTTTACACTTTAGGTAATACAAGATTATGAATATAATTCCTTGTACTATACAGTAGGACCTTGTTTATTTTATACATAGTAGTGTGTACCTGTTAATCCCAAACTCCTAATTTATCCCTCCCCCCTTTCCCCTTTGGTAACCATAAGTTTGTTTTCTTTGTCTGTGAGTCTGTTTCTGTTTTGTAAGTTCATTTGTGTCATTTTAGATTCCACATATAAGTGATATCATGGTATTTGTCTTCCTCTGTCTGACTGACTTAGTATGATCATCTCTAGGTCCACCCATGTTGCTGCAGATGGCATTATTTCGTTCTTTTTTATGGCTGAGTAATATTCCATTGTATATATGTACCACATCTTCTTTATCCATTCATCTGTCGATGGACACCTAGGTTGTTTCCATGTCCTGGCTATTGTGAATAGTGCCGCTCTGAACACGGGGGTGCATGTATCTTTTTGAATTAGGGTTTTCTCTGGACATGTGTCTAGGAGTGGGATTGCTGGGTCATATGGTAACTCTATTTTTAGTTTTTTAAGGAACCTCCGTACTGTCCTCCATAGTGGCTGCACCAATTTACCTTCCCACCAACAGTGTAGGAGGGTTCCCGTTTCTCCACACCCACTCCAGCATTTATTATTTGTAGACTTTTTGATGATGGCCATTCTGAACGGTGTGAGGTGATACCTCATTGTAGTTTTGAGTTGCATTTCTCTAATAATTAGTGATGTTGAGCATCTTTTCTGCTAGCCATCTGTATGTTTTAAGATGTAATTTTAAAGCAATTCATTCACATTAAAGTCAATTTTTGCATTTGATGAGTCTTAACTTTGTTTAAGATGATCAGTTCACACCTTTCTTGGTCTTTGTGTTAAGCCGTTAATCTACAAGGTGAGTGCTGATAGAAACGTCTTTATCTTACTCAGCTCTCAATTTTTTTCTGAGACCACTGGCACTGTCCAGTAGAACTTTTTGCTGTGATGGAAATGTTCTATACTTGTCCTGTTCAATATAGTAGCCACTAGCCAAGTGTGGCTACAGAACAGTTGAAATGTGGCAACTTTAACTCAGGTACTGGACGGTGAACTGTTATTCATTTTAATTAACTTATGTTTATCCATATATTTCTAATTGCTACCATATTGGACAGCCCAAGTCTCATCAAACTCTTTTATTTCCTTACTCATTTCTTTGTCTTATCAACAATAGATTTCACTGCTTACATCCCTATAGATAGACCTTATCCTTGAAGATTGACTAAGAACTGTCACCTGCCCCTTGTTTATATTTGTTGCTTTTATCACCCCAAACATTGCTTCCCTTTGCCATTTGACCTCTCTGGATACTCTGTTTATAATTACATTTCCATTCTGTCTTATATGTGTTACGTCTTTGCCTCCCTTATGTAAATTGGTATGGGTCCAAATGATAATATTTGTGCAATGAATTTGAAAAATGCATCATTAAATATGTGATTAAATATGTACTGTATAATTCAGTGTTACTGATCAAAACACAGAATTCTTGGTGACACTCCCTGGGTTGAGATATCATTGAGTAGCTAGATGAAGATTTAAAATTGTGAGATTCAGTTTCTTCATCTAAAAATTGGAATACGATTAGTAGCATGATAACGGATGGGTACTTGTAAGAAAAGTGGGATGAGTACTTTTAAGTGTAAGATTTATTTATTTATCAGTATAGGGAAAAAAATGAAACAATTTTTGCCCTTGATTACACTAGTATTCCTGATAGATGAAAATATAGATAAGGAAGATGACTTGAATCTGTTTAGCTGTACATTGTATGGTAATAATACACGTCTTTATGATACATTGTATCATCGTAGTTCATGCCGTAATATTATGTATGTCACGACTCCCAACACAGATTTCATGTTGTTTTAACTTACGAACAACATCTTTGCAGTTGATTATAAGTAATAAGCCCCCAATTTTTGCATCATTGGCAAAACGTCCTAATGCTTTGAATATACGTATAGTAAAGCAGTGTGTCCGCAGTCAAAGTGAATGACGTATTCGGCCGTCCAATTTCACCTTGAACGTCATAGATTTAGTAATAAACACATTATTAAGTACAGGAAGAAATCAAATGGCTCACTTAAGGTGACATCACCCTTGACTCCTCAGCACGTCTTCATTTACTTGAGTATCTGAAGCACTCTAAGATGTTCCTATCATTGAACGTTTTGGACCCAGAATGGATAATATTGCTGCCTTTCAGAGAGTGTTGTAGAACACACAATGTCTCTATGCCCTTATTACGTACAACCCTACAACCGTGGGTTTAATTTTAACTGCCTTCAGAACGGAGCAGGCATGGTGCAAGGACGCAAAAAGCATTCCCCAAACTCAAAGCATGTAGCACGGTCAT
The DNA here is from genome assembly GCF_028564815.1 of Eubalaena glacialis. NCBI lineage: Eukaryota > Metazoa > Chordata > Mammalia > Artiodactyla > Balaenidae > Eubalaena > Eubalaena glacialis. The sequence continues at coordinate 3,010,114 of NC_083736.1, read as the reverse complement.
TGGGTTATATTCTGCTGGCCAAATAGCTTTTGGGAATCCCATTTTTTGGTCGTGACGTAGAGGTACTATTTCATTATGCAGCTGGATAGCTTTCCCATGGCCATCATAGTTGAGATCTCTTTTGCCTTTGGCGTGAAAACATTAAGATACAGTAAAGCGGCAACCATACTATGAGAACTTCAGTATTACAGGAAAGGATGAACAATGAACACACAGAAATATTGTCATTCTTTTTAGGTTGTTCAAAGCCAAGGTCTATGTTTATCAGGGACTGAAATGTGTAAGCTTAAGACCAGCACATGCCATTTTGACCAGGAATGAAGACAGAAGAGCAAATCGCGGAGGAACCAGAGAAGAGAATTTATCTCAGCTGAAGGCAATAATCCGAAGGCAGGCTTCCCTTTTGATAGAATGATGTAAATAATGTCTTTCCAGTATAAGACTAAGAAAGAAAAAGAGTTAAGCTAGAAAACTTCACGAATGAAAATAATTTAATGCATTGAATTAGCTATGTCCAAACTCAAATACTGTACATAGAGAATAACCCCAATCTCAGTGTCTTTGGTTCTAGAAGATTTTCAGATTCTACAAGAACCCCATATTTTCTGCTGAAGTCAGATAATGTTAGCACTGAGAAGTGCTAAGTGGGTCAACATTCCAGCACTTCTGTCTTTTTTGAGCCTCATATGACATTGACATGCTAAAGAAAGCTGCGGTCCTCTCTCCAGAAAAATTCAGGCAATCACGTATATATTGAATGATCCCCTTGGAGTCCCCATGGAACTACATGCAAACAACTAAGTCAGCTCAGCTACTAATTTAAGAAGTTAGAAATGTGAGTGCCAGAAAGATAAGCTGTGTGCCCAATACACAGTGAAAGAGCTTGAGTTCCTTTTTTTTTTTTATACTAATGCAGTCTTTTGACTATACTATATACTACCTCTATTTTAATTATAGTGTTTTAAATACTAAGTTAAAAAGTATTCTCAGAAAGACAAATATCATAGGCTATCACTTATATGTGGAATCTAAAATATGACACAAATGAACTTATCTACAAAACAGAAACAGACTTACAGACATAGAAAACAGATTTGTGGTTGCCAAGGGGGAGGGGGGTGGGGGAGGGATGGATTGGGAGTTTGGGATTAGCAGGTGCAAACTATTATATACAGGATGGAAAACAACAAGGTCCTACAGTAGAGGCCAGGGAACTATATTCAATACCCTGTGATAAACCATAATAGAAAAGAATACAAAAAGAAAAAGAATGTATATATACGTATAACCGAAGCACTTTGTACAGCAGAAATTAGCACATTGCGAATCAACTATAATAAAATAAAAACAAGTATTCTCCATGTTGACCATGCAACATGACAGGTCCCCCCCAATCCCATCCTCCTGGGCTGTACATCTTGCCATGCAGCAGTGCGGGCCCTGAGATATGAATCTTTGCAACTTGGATGATTTCTTTTCCGCCATTTAATACTTAGTTATTTTGAACACTAGGCATGCTTAGTCACAGAGTTTTGTCAAGGCTGGTGTTGTCGTGTCATTAAATCTGTCCTTGTTCTGTATTTTTGCAGGAAATATCAGAAACTGTACTGACAGCCACTGTTACTTCAAACCATCTCTTTGGTAGATACTGAGTTTTTAGTTTTGGTTGCTTCTTTGACAGCTGTATTTGGAATTATGTTTCTTAATGACTAATCTTTCTAATTTAATTTTTCTTTGCATGGCATTTAATTTTTGTTGGCTTATGGAGATAGAATTTGCCCTGGGAAAGATCAAAGTACTGATTTTTATGGAAATTCCACTGATATATAAAGAGCAGCTCTCTTACTGAGGGCTGAAAGACCCCTCCCCATAGATAGGAATGTGGACCCGAAAGCAAGCTGGTGATTGTTAGTCACTTTCTCTTTATTCCTAATTTTGTAGTAAATCTGCCCAACCTAAATGAGGTTCATTGTAGTGTTTAAAATTTTATTTTTATCATTTTCAGATTATTTCTCATTTGTATCTTCAACTGTCATGTTGATAAGTCTACAGATTTATCACATAGCATCAGAAATTCCATCTTCAATCATTAAATGTTCTCTTGATTCTGATTACTATGCTTAACCTAAAATTCCACATATGATATTAAAATTACTTTTATTATGTTCTTTTTTTGTATTCGGCATTTGTTCATCACTTAGTATTCAGTCTCACTTTATATCTGTTTGAAGTATGTTTCTGCTGAATAATCATCTAAATAATTTGAATAATTTAAAATTTTAAGTCACAATTTTCACTTTAGCAGAAAATATGTGACAGCCAATTTGTTTTTCCTTTCAACTTACTTTGTAGTTATCATGTTGTTAATATTTATTTTGTTGTGGTAAGAATACTTAACATGAAATCTACCCTCTTAAAATTTTAAGTGCACTACAGTGTTATTCTATTTTTCTTTTCTTTCTATATTTCTGATTGCTTAGATGATACAGTTTTCTTTATTCATGATATTGGAAGTTAAAACGGGATTCTTTTTCCTTTAATTCTTCTTAAATGTAATGTTTGATTTATTCAAGTGTATCTAATGTTTGTTTGCTTTTTTGACTTATTACATAAACTAACTCCTGTGGTGTCTGTTTATCCATCCACCATCTGGCATCTATTTACCTATCTATAGTCTATTATCTATCTACCTACCTACCTACCTATCGTCTATCTAATTGAGTTTGAACACTGAGTCAGTTTCAAAGCATTGCTATATATCTAGGTTTTAGACAAATCACTCATCTTTATGTGTAAAATTTTACGTTTTCCTTTTTTTCCATGTAGATTGCTAATACATTTGAAGTCTTTTTTAAAAAATTATTTATTTATTTATTTATTTTTGGCTGTGCTGGGTCTTCGTTTCTGTGCAAGGGCTTTCTCTAGTTGCGGCAAGCGAGGGCCACTCTTCATCGCGGTGCGCGGGCCTCTCGCTATCGCGGCCTCTCTTGTTGCGGAGCACAGGCTCCAGACGCACAGGCTCAGTAGTTGTGGCTCACGGGCCTAGTTGCTCCGCGGCATGTGGGATCTTCCCAGACGAGGGCTCGAACCCGTGTCCCCTGCATTGGCAGGCAGATTCTCCACCACTGCGCCACCAGGGAAGCCCTGGAGTCTATTTTTATTCATGGTGTGAGGTAGGGAATCTCTTCTAGTTTTCCGAATATACATGTATATAAAGCAGTCCCTGTTGATTGACCTCTTCATTTTATGGACTAAATTTTCATATGTGGTTGGGTGTATTTCTAGAGTTTCTCTTCTGTTGACCTTGTCTGTCTACATGTGTAATAGAACGGTACTAATTTACTTACCGAAGATCGTTGTTCTGCTTTAATGTGGTGGAGGGCTTGTGCCCTCCGATGTGACCACTTGTGGGCTTTTCCATGGTTCTGCATACCTGCAGCCTCCCAAGGTCTACAGGTTCTGACGAGCATCTTCTTCCTCTTGCCCTTCCCATCCAGAGCTGGTGAAAGCTTAGTAATTCTGCTCGTGCAAATCCACAGTGCAGATGGCCAAGTGTGGTCTTCAGCACACCTTTGTAAATAGTCCTCTCACTAAACTCTGTTCTGCATCACTTTGGAGGAGATGTGTTTCCAACTAGGATCTTGCTGGTTTACCCCTCCCTGGAGACATAACCATCACTATACCCTTTCCCGTGTTGAGAAAACATCTCTGGGGTCCATATGTTAGCACAATTCTGTTCTTATTTTTTTTCTTTTTGTATTTGGTAATTTCTTTACCTTGGTCATAAAGTTCCAGCGTTGATCACTTTAGCTGACTTTGCTGAACCTAATCCGCAAAATTGTTAACTGTTGAGGAAAGCTGTGTTGCTTATTTGTAGAACAGGAAGTACCTGATAAGAAATTTACAGCAGTCCCTGTAGTTTCGTTCTTCCTCTTTTTTTTTTTTTTCTTAATCTCAACTCTTTTTTCCCTCTTTGGTTCCCTCAAGAAAAATTTAGAATGCCAAGTTCAGGCTCCATGGAATATAGGAATTCATATCCCATTAACGTTCTCCTTACTACTTCGTTTTCACACATCATGCCATGATTGGTAACCAGCTTGACCTATAACCTATAGTTTAAAGAAAAATAAAAACCCAAGGTGGCTTCAATGCAAAGCATCTCTTGCTTCAGAGAACAGATGGTAGAAATGTCATCCGGGTGAAAAAACAGATCAGTTGTAAGCGGTGACTTAATGATAGCTTCTTAGAAAATAGCATCCCTTTGTTTTGCTTTATAGGCAGGTCCTTCAAAAGTCTGTGGTCAAATCATTAGCTGTCTGCTCAGCAGTGACAGGGGACCCCGATCATTTACTGCACTTCCCTGCACGGTTGACGCTCGCAAACCCAAGGTGGCGCCATTGTTTCCTTACTGGCTTGATGCTGAATCACAGCACAGAATGGACAGTTATCTTCTAGGGGGGGAAAAAAGGAACAGTCCTGTTTATTTTTACAAGACAGATTCAGGCAGTTTTTTGGGAAGGGAAATCTCTGTCCTAAGATGCCTTCTTGTGGAATTTGGACATGCACCTTTTTTTTCTGAACACCGTCTGTACCTAACTGAAAATGATTGTGTGCAGACTTCCTGGATCCCTTCAATCTTCTCAAGAACTTTTGGATGGGGGAAGAAGAAAAAAAAAAAAACCAAAACTTCCCTGTGCGTAAATAAAATTCTGAGGCATTTGCTCAAAGTGTCCTGAATATTTATTCAACAGTGTTATTAATCTCAGTTGGTTTCCCTTTGTATTTATATTATTCTCATACCATAAGTTATTAAAAATGGAGTGGAAGCCCATTGAATTCACCTATCGCCCTGCTGAGTGAGGTAATCTCATGTGATATGGTATCCCCTGAAAACGTTTGTTTAGAGCAAGGATTAGCACCCACGCTCTGGACAATTTTATGGAACAGGACAGTATTAAATGTTTTAGGTTTTGTGTGCCTTGTCACAGCTACTCAACTGTACCTGGTAGCACAAAACGACCCACAGATAATGTCAGTGAATGGGTATGGCTGTGTTCCAATAATTGTATGGACACAATTTGAATTTCATATAATTTTTCATGTCATGAAATATTCTTCTTTTGAGTTATTTGTTCCCAACCATTTAAGAATGTAAAAGGAATATTAGGCAGTAGTCCATACGAAAAACAAGCGGCGGGCTAGATTTGCCTTATGGGCTGTCATCTTGTGGACCTCTTATTTTAGAGTAAAAATCTGTTAGCGCTTGAGTGACAATAGCTGCCTTCTGAGCCATGTCCGTGATTGAATCCCCCTTTTATTTTATTTATTTTATTGAAGTATAGTTGATTTACGATGTTAATTTCTGCTATATAGCAGTGATTCAGTTATATACATATATTCTTTTTCATTCTTTTCCAGTATGGTTTATCGCGGGAGATTGAATATATATAGTTCCCTGTGCTATACAGTAGGACCTTGTTCACCCATTCTGTATATAATAGTTTGCATCTGCTAATCCCGAACTCCCAATCCACCACTTGCCTCTCCACCGCACGTTGGCAACCACAAGTCTGGTCTTTACACCTGTGAATCTGTTTCTGTTTTGTAGATACGGTCATTTTTATCATATTTTAGATTCCACATACAAGTGATATATGGTATTTGTCTTTCTCTGACTTACTCAGTATGATAATCTCTAGTTGCATCCATGCTGCTGCAAATGTCATTATTTCATTCTTTTTTATGGGTGAGTAGTATTCCACTGTGTATATATATACACCACATCTTCTTTATCCATGATTGAATTCCGTTAATTCCCTCTTGGCTTTGTAGGGGAAAAGAGAGGGAAAAAAAGAAAGAAAAGTAGCAGAAGAAACTAGGGGTGATCTGACTGCTTTAATTGAGTTTTGTCTTGAGCTGCCTTCATTCGTGCTGTCCCGAGGACGCAAATCTCTGAGCTGTCATTGCCGAGTCACACTCTCCATCAGTATTTCCCAAAGACATGCTTCTTCTGCAAGAGAGTGGGTTGTTCTAGAAAGACTAGGGGTGAACAATCATTTTTAAAAAGGCTGCCTGTTTGATCACTGACCACGTGCGAGGTCCTCTGTGGAGGGATTTGTGTAAGTAATTTTATAAAATGCTCCCACCATCTCTAGGCACTTGGAATCCTTCTTCACCCAGCTTACAGTTGACGAAGTTGAAATAGCACGAGAGCACATGCTAGAAAGTCACAGAGTGTTAAAGAGGGGAGACACTTAATGAAATGATGCCGAGTCCCATGCTCTAAAAATTGTGAGGAAGTATTGCTACATGGCTTTCCTCATGATAGGGTTTTTGCTTTGAACAAGAAGGGAAAGAAGAGAAGGACAGAAGATACAAAGACGGTAGATTTACGTCTACTATTAATGAAAAGACATGGGGATTGCCCCACCCTTTTTCCCTATGCATGCATTTTTTTAATTCACACCACCTGCATTTATCATTGTGGGCTTATCACCTTCGTCATTTTATGCAAAGACCCAGTTTATAGAGCAACCCACTCTGTGGCAAGAAAACAAGGTAAAAAATGACACTCTTTGCCCCAAACAGTTTGGTGGAAGGAAAGTAGCACCCCACGACCCGGCCCCCCGACATGCGCATCCTGGTGTTTGCCCTCACAGGGAGGGATGCCATGCAGCCTCTGCTCCTTGGTTCGCTCCAATTCCCTGTTTATGTGATAATATTCTTTTGAAGGCGTTTCTAGCTGAAGATGTAGCATACGTGCATTAGGACAAGCTTCAGAAGATACATGTGATCTCAACAAACGAGCCCCAAATACACACCTTCTGCAAGAGCGCACAGCCTGGCCTTGAAAGATGGACTCAGGTTCACAATAGCCCCCCTCAGTGTTCATCCTCTGGGGACCTGCGGTTGCCATGGTAATCTGATAGCTCGTAAGTTGGCTAGAAGAACTGCAGATGGTACAGGTCTATCTTTCCTAGTATATGGAGGTGAATTGATGATATAGAAGTCTCTGATCTCCAGTCATGAGAAAAAGGAAAAAACAAGTAAAGCAGACATAGTACGTAGACGCAGGGACAAAGAAGGAAGTATCCCCCCCCCCCCCCATATCTAAACAGTTGCATTTCCACCCCTGGCCACTGGGAGTGTTGATAAGTGAGGCAGATGCCATAACCTCGGGGGCCTTGTCCACTGTTGTGTAGATGTAGCTGGTGGTGACTGTAATATCAGGAATAGCAATCTCAAGCCTGGATGTTGGGTTCCTTGGGCTCATGTGTCTTCTCCACGCCTTGTCCACTGAAAACGAGATCCATCGATCCCAAGATGGTTACAAGAATGGGCACCCTTCTCGCTGACCTGCTCATTCCATCTTAAGGTCTTTATGTTTGCACGTCCTCTCCCAGTTGGCAAATAGCCTCCCTTTGAAACTGTCTGCAGGAGGCAGACGGCCTCCCCAAACCTTCTCTCTCCTCAAGAACACTTTTCACAACCATACAGCCAGTCCTTAGAGGGAAACTTTGTCAATTTCCCCATAAACACAACGGTGAGTCCATTTAACCCCCTCAGTGGCTTTCGTCGGGATTGGCTACGGTTTTTCCAGGTGTATCTTAAAATGTGTAATTGGAAAGATATGCAACGCCCCGGGTATGCTTTAATCACACCGGGAGCTGGTAAACTGCTTTCTCTTCACATCATGCATGCATTAACTAGATTTAATGAACAGTGAAACTAGCAGTTCGCCATCCTGCCTTTGAGAAACGAAATGCAAGGGTTTACCCTTTCTCGGTTGATTTTCATCGTAATTTGGCTGGTCATTTTAGCTTTCTCGGCAACGTGAAATGTTACTCCAAGCAAGCTAACGCTTTGGAGAGTGAGCATGTTTTTTATGGATCCATGCAAGCGGTGGACAATCATGGGAAAGGGGGGAAGACCAGGGAAAAGGCCTTTTCTGTGCAGCCCTAATAAACTTCCAGCAGCTTGATAACAAGCCCTAAAAAAACACTCCTCATCACATCCTGAAGTCCTTCCCCTAACTAGCTGCAAGACAATTTGCTTACACTATTATCAAGCTCACAATTTTTCATAGGGCTTCCCTGGCGGTGCAGTGGTTGAGAGTCCGCCTGCCAATGCAGGGGACACGGGTTCGAGTCCTGGCCCGGGAAGATCCCACATGCCGCGGAGCAACTAAGCCCGTGCACCACAACTACTGAGCCTGTGCTCTAGAGCCCGCGAGCCACAACTACTGAAGCCCGCGCACCTAGAGCCCGTGCTCCGCAACAAGAGAAGCCACTGCAATGAGAAGCCTGCGCACCGCAACGAAGAGTAGCCCCCGCTCGCCGCAACTAGAGAAAGCCCGTGTGCAGCAATGAAGACCCAACGCAGCCAAAAATAAAGAAAAGATGGCTGTTGCTATAAAAAAAAAATTTTTTTTTATAGTCTCGATAAGACTATCACCAGAAACTTTGCCAGGCATTTTTCAGAAATTGGAATGTATGTTTTGCGTATGTCTCTCCTAATCTCTCAAGTTTTAAATAGCATTTTTTGCTTCTGGGTTTTGTTTGTTTGTTTGTTTGAATCAAATATTTTCTTGTATTTGATCCTAATTACAGATCACAGTGGGATTAAATTAGAAGTTGATGAACATCACATATGTAGAAAATCTCCAAATATTTAGGAATTAAACAACATGCTTCTGAATTAACATTGATCAAAAGAGAAATGTCCTTAGGGAAATTTAAAATAATATTTTGAACTGAAAGAAATTGAAATCAACATGTATCAAAATCTGTTGCTTGCAAGCAAAGCAGAGCATGGAGGAAAACTTATGTCTTTACATTCTTACGCGGAAATATAAAAATATGTGAAATCATCTAAGTTTTCACCTACTTAGCAAAAAAGAGCAGGTTTAGTGGAAAATGAGGAGAAAAAATGATAAAATAAATATTAAATCATTGAAATAGAAAACTGAGTCATTTATTAACAAAATCCTAAGTTGATTCTCCTACATACACAAACTGCATTACAATGTAAAAAGGGGTGAAATCTGAATAAGATCTGTAGCTTGGTTAACAGAGCATTGCATCAATTTCAAGTCCTGGTATTGATACTTTACTATAGTTATGAGATGTTATCTTTGGATAAGCTGGGTAAGACAATAAGTGACTCTGTCAGTTTTACAGCTTATGTGTGTCTCTATTTCAAAATAAGAAACTTTAAAAAAAATATTTATTATTTATTTATTTTGGCTGCGCTGGGTCTTAGTTGTGGCATGTGGGCTTCTTAGTTGCGGCATGCATGCAGGATCTAGTTCCCTGACCAGAGATGGAACCCAGGCCCCTGCATTAGGAGTGCACGGAGTCTTACCCACTGGACCACCAGGGAAGTCCCAAAATAAAGTTCTAAGACGTTGACTCTTTATGAAGTCAGTAAACTTTTTTCTTAATGGCACCAAACTAAAAGCACCCAAATGTCCTTCAACGGGAAAATGAACAACCAAATTGTAATATTTTTCACATAACGGAAATGCTGTTCAGTGGGGAAAAAATGGCTTATAGACACAACAAAGTGGGTGAATCCCAAAACATTATGTGAAGTGAAGTGGTAAGAGAAAAAAAAACAATGTCTACTACATAATTCTGTTCATAACACATTTCAACACAGGGCAAAACTAACCCAGGGTGTTGAATAGCTCTGGTATTTATTCTGGGAATAAAGACACTGAGTAGAAAGTGACTGGTTTTGAGTGGTGAGAGTATACTTCTCTTGGTATGGAAGATGTATACCTATTCGCACATATTTGAGAATACTCATTGGACTGTATATTCAAATCTGTGACCTTCACTCATGTACATTTATTTCAATAAAAACTTATCCAGTTCTATTTATAGTCCCAAACAGCATAAGTACGTGAATATACATATTAGCTCAGTAAGCCAGGAAACGTTGTCACCCAATCCTAGTCCACCTAAACTTCTCAAAAAACCAGAAAATATGGAAGTTTAATCACTAGTTTAGAGTAATGTGTTGGGAGTGTCTCCATTTTTACTCTTGAGAAATTTAGAGGCTTCTCAATTCTTTTAGGGCTCACCTTTTAAGGGCATCTAGTTTTCTCCTTAGCAATGTAACTTACAAAATTGTTCCAAATTACAATTTCTTCTTTCTGTAGTAGTAGAAACAGCCTTTTCATCTGTGCTTTAAGGTTTTGAATACATTTAGATTTTTTTTTTTGCAAGAAAAATATTTTTTAGAGACTTCTGTATTCTTCTCTCCCCACAACTATTGAGGTATCTTCCATTGGGCCCAGGTGTCAAAAAACAAAAACAAAAAGCAGGGATTGTTTTTCCCAAGCCTAATCAATATTGTTCACTTCTTATCCTGCAAAATGTTACTGAAGTTCTCTTCAAGGTGAAGCCTGATAGCTTTCATATCGTCGTATTTCTGGTACAATTTGATTGAAATTATCTAAGTTCTCATAGGACCTTCTTTCTGTGTTCTGACTTGTAAAAACAAAGATGGCAGTTATTTTATTTCTTCGTTATTAAACGGTGGTTCATTTAGATCCAGGGCTTCTGGGTTGCTTACTATGTGATCAGCATGGCAGCTATCCAAAATAATCTGATTTTCCTGAGATAACTAACACTGATTTCTGCTGCCATCTACATTTACACTTTTTTCATCATGGTATACATTTTTATAAGTGTTTCTTTTTTAAATTGTATTCAAGTATAGTTGATTTACAATGTTGTGTTAATTTCTGCTGTACAGCAAAGTGACTCAGTGATACATACATATGCTCTTTTTTCATGTTCTTTTCCATGATGGTTTATCACAGGGTATTGAATGTAGTTCCCTGTGCTCTACAGTAGGACCTTGTTGTTTATCCATCCTATATATACTGGTTTGCATCTGCTAACCCCAAACTCCCAATTCTTCCCTCCCCTCCCCCCTCCCCCTTGGCAACCACAAGTCTGTTCTCTCTGTCTGTGAGTCTGTTTCTGTTTCGTAGATAAGGTCATTTGTGCCATATTTTAGATTCCACATATAAGTGACATCATGTGATATTTGTGCTTCTTTGTCTGACTGACTTAGTATGATCATCTCTAGGTCCATCCATGTAACTGCAAATGGTGGTATTTCACTCCTTTTTATGGCTGAGTAGTATTCCATTGTATATATGCACCACATCTTTAACCATTCATCTGTTGATGGATATTTAGGTTGTTTTAAAAGTGTTTCTTTTTCTGGAACCAGGTATTACCTTATTTGTTTTATTAAATGTTAAAAAGTAGATAAACCTCGAAAGAATAATACATTGAATAAGCATCATTTAGTTTTAAGAGAAAGTTGACATTCCACCATAGTTGCTACGTAGACATACACATACATGTGTATGTATGTAGATTGATTGATTATTAGATAGATAGATAAAAGGACTGAACATTTGGGGCTGATGAATCAATCTGTTATGCGGGGCTGTCTTGCACATTGTAGAGCATGCAGCGTCCTTGCTGGCCCCTGCCCACTGGAAGTCTATAGGATGGGTCCCCTGCCCTGCGAAAGAACGTCTTCAGGCAGTAAGAAATGCCCACTGAAGGGAGACTCATTCCCATGCTAGAAACAGAATATTAATTTATAAACATGTAGATGTAGTATATTATAGAAACATTATCTTATCCAATTCAAATAAATACAGACATAATAGCATTTCATCCCCAAAATACTTTAGTAACGCATCTCCAAAAAATAAAAGACCATTTTCCTGCCTGGCAACTATTTTTTTTATCACACCTCCTGAAAATAAAGCTCATTTTTCTGATATCATAAAATCCCATTATTTATATACAGACTTCCTCAATGGCATCCAGTCATATTTGTTACTTTTCACAGACCAGTTATGTCCGTTAAGTGTCTCTTACTCTGGCCCAGTCTCTCACGTTGCACTGGTATCTGATTTCAAGTACCTTTTTGAGGTCACACCAGGGCTTTAGTAGAACAACCCACTTGCATTCTGGATATAGATGATATCTGATTGTATCTCCTGGAGTTGGGAGATGCCTCTTTATTCTGTTTCCTGTTGAGTTAGTGATTAGATAGATCTGAAGTCACGATTTGATTGAAGGTAATAATCCCAGACAACTCTTCAGAGTGATGCTGAGGGCATCAAATCGCCTTCAGTTAGGCGAATGTCACACTTGTTCATCTCGGAATTCCTTATCCTAGATTGAGGTCTGACCTCAGGTAAAGTCACCCAGATCTGTCCACTGCAGAGACACCCGGATCCTTTTTTGAAAAGCGATTCTTCTCTTATCAATAAGAGCTCGCAGCCTACTTGGGCGGTGTTTCCAAAATAACTCTTGGAAAATGTGTATACACACATCCTTCTCCAAGAAGCGTGTACGTGCAATGTGCAAAGAATGTTAATTTTTTCCATATCACACTTAGCAGAATTTCTCCTGTGATGTCATTCTCTGCATTCCACAGGATCGTATTTTAATGTGAATGAAACGACATAAAATAATACCTCTACAGTTCCAAAGCCACATTAGAATCCTAACAGACAACACCCTGCAACTCAAAATTTGGTGGCTTTCAGCTTGATACCATTAGCTTCAAATGTCAACTCACGGTTTGCAGGAAGCTTTTGTCTTCTGTCCTTTCAAACCACACGGTCATAAAAGAGGTAAAGTCAGAAATGAGTTACAAGATGAGAAGCCTGACATCAAGAGTTAGAAAGGGGAGGTCATTTTCGCCCCGCCAACATCTGACGGTTCTCAGAACTATACTGGGTGATTGTTACCATCTGAAAACTGGATTCCTTTATGCTAAGAGTTGCCTTTCTCTCTAAAGAGAGACTTCTAGGTGGTCCTCTGATCTATAATAGACATTCCGCCATTAAGAGTGTGACACTCAGGGTTCAGCGCGGCATATTTGCTAAAAGTTCCAAGAGATTGGTTGCGGTGTAATTATGTATTAGTTTTTTTTTTTTTTACTACACTTAATATTACACCCACAAAATTGTTAAAATGTGAATGACATCCACAGCACGCTCAGTCTTGAAGTGTAAAAAGACTTTTAATTTGCTAAAATTGTTTAATTAGCAAATAAATTGCTTGATTGACCATTTCTGCACTTACTAAGCCAGGCACTGATTGTCTGAATAAGTATTGCAGGAACATTTCATGTCAGAATTTTAAATGCATTAAATACTTTGTTATATTGGACTTAGGTTGATTTATTTTTTGTTTTTTAGCACTGAACCGGTGAACACAAGGGCAAAATAGAAACTGTGTCGCCATAAGTTGGGGCTCAGTGCTTTTGTACTATGTTTGTGTTCTCTTCTTTTTGGTTTTTGTGAATCTGTATGTTTTTGATTTGTGGTTTCCCTGTTTTTCAAGTACGTTAACCCCTTCCTATATCTACGTACTTGCTTTAGACTGATAGTCATATAGGCTCAAACCATTCTAAAAAAAATCTGTTTTCTTACTCTCCTCCACCACGTTTTATAATTTTGACGTCTTTTACATCTTCATGTTTTTCCTTTTGCTGTTCATTGTAGTTATCATTGCTCTCACAAAAATTTTTTCGATTTTTTTTTTTTTTAATCTGAATACTGGCTTATTTATGTGATTTACTTTCCAATTGTGATCTTCCCTTTCCTATAGATTCCTGCTGCTTTTCTATTTATTTCTTTTTTAAATTAAATTTTTAAATTAAAAAAGTTTTTATTTTATATTGACTTATAGTTGATTTACAATGTTGTTAGTTTCTGCTGTACAGCAAAGTGAATCAGTTATACATATATGTATAACTTTTTCAGATTCTTTTCCCATATAGGTCATTACAGAGTACTGAGTAGAGTTTCCTGTGCTATATACTTGGTCCTTATCAGTTATCTATTTTATATATATAGTAGTGTGTATATGTCAGTCCCAATCTCCCAATTTACCCCTCCCCTCTCTTACCCCCTGGTAACCATGTTTGTTTTCTACATCTGTAACTCTTTTTATGTTTTGTAGATAAGTTTGTTTGTATCATTTTTTTAAGATTCCACATATAAGTGATACCATACGATATTTGTCTTTATCATACTAAGTGAAGTAGGTCAGACAGTCTCCAAGTTCATCCATGTTGCTGCAAATGGTATTATTTTATTCTTTTCATGGCTGAGTAATATTCCATTTTATATATGTACCACATCTTCTTTATCCATTCCTCTGTAGATGGAGATTTAGCTTGCTTCCATGTCCTGACTATTGTAAATAATGCTGCAATGAACATTGGGGTGCATGTGTCTTTTTGAATTATGGTTTTCTCAGGGTATATACCCAGTAGTGGGATTGCTGGGTCATATGGTAGTTCTATTTTTAGTTTTTTAAGGAACCTCTATACTGTTCGCCGTAGTGGCTGTATCAATTTACATTCCCACCAACAGCGTAAGAGGGTTCCCTTTTCTCCACACCCTCTCCAGGATTGGTTATTTGTAGACTTTTTTTTTTTAATAAAAAGTTTCTAGGTGAACTCTTTTTTTTGATTTTATTTTATTTATTTTTTTATACAGCAGGTTCTTATTATCCATTTTATACATATTAGTGTATATATGTCAATCCCAGTCCCCCAGTGATGATAGCCGTTCTGTCTGGTGTGAGGTGGTATCTCATGTTGATTTGCATTTCGCTGATAATTAGTTATCTTGAGCATCTTTTCATGTGCCCCTTCTGTTATGTCTTCTTTGGAGAAATGTCTATTTAGGTCTTTTCCCATTTTTTGAGTTGTGTTGTTGTTTTTTTTTTTTTTTTTTTCTCTTTTGATATTTAGCTGCATGAGCTGTTTTTAAATTTTGGAGATGAATCCCTTGTCAGTTGCATCATTGGCAAATATTTTCTCCCATTCTGTGCTTCTTTTCTATTTAAGGTAGACCTTTCAATATTTCTTTTAGGATAGGTTTAGTATTACTGTGTTCTTTTAGTTTTTGCTTGTCTGAGAAATTCTTTCTCTCTCCTTCTATTCTAAATGATACAAGTTGAGGCTAAATGATACATTTTGTCTTAAACAGCATTGCTCTGTGTCATAAAAGATGTTTTTGGTTTTTCTCTCCTGACTATCAAGTACCCTACCAATTCAAAAAATGTTATAACTTATGTTTCATTTACCACATAGCTAATGAGAAAATTTACCTTGAGTCACAATGTGTATTAGCATTGCAGAGTCCCAATAGTGATAAATCTTGAGGTCTATTTTGTTTTTTAAGAAAACACAGGAAGGGCAGTTAAAACACACCTGTCAAATGTGGTAAGACTTGTTGCAGTCGTGGAGGAGAGAGGAATTGCTTCTGCAGTAGTCAGAGAAAGTTTTGATGTGTATTCGTTCCCTACTGCTGCTGTAACAAATTACCACAAAGGTAGTGCCTTTAAGAAAAGGGGAAAAAAAAAAAAAGGGAATTCTCCGGCAGTCCAGTGGTTAGGGCTCCACGCTTTCACTTCGAATCCCTGGTCAGGGAACTAAGATCCCACAAGCCATGCATCGAGGCCAAAAAAACACAAAAAACAAAAAACCCAAGCGTACTGCTCTCAAGATCAAAATTTGATGCACTTCTCACTGGACTAACTCAAGGTATTGACAGGGCTGTGTTTCTTCTGGTTTCTGTAGAAATCTGTCCTTGCCTTTTCCAGTGTCTAGAGAATACCCAGCTTTCTTGGGCCATGGCCCCTACTTCCGTCTTCAACAATAATAATTACTGGTCATCACTGTGACCATTTTGCCTCCTGGTTCCACTTTTTAAGGACCTTTATGGTTACAGGGAGCCCACCCAGATAATCCAGGATTATCTCCCAATCTCTAAATTGGTTGGCAACCTTAATTCCATCTACAAGCTTAATTCTCTTTTGCCGTGTCACCTAATCAATTCACAGGTTCTGGGAATTAGGGTGTACATATCATTGGGGGGTGGAGGGCTATTGTTTGATCCACTACAAGCCCCTGAAACTCAGAATTTTCACAGGCTCTGATGCAACCTCTCAGACAAAAGCAGGGAAGCGTGAAATGATTGAGGCTTGAAAAAGCATGCAATCAGGCTACATTATGGATTATACAAGTGCTTTTGGGAGAGGAAGACTGGCTGGAAATATATGTTGCTTACACCATCCGACCAGGGCAAAACTTTGCAAGACTGAGTGTAAAACGTTTGAACTCCGTGCATCCCGCAGTGGAGAGATGTAGATGATGTTAGAAAAAGACAGAGATGCTGTGCATCGTTTCCATAAACAGAGCCTTATTTTCAAGGGTTCACTGCCACTTGATGGATAAACAGAATAGAAATACCTCCATAGGATGGTCTGTTCGACCCCATGCACCTTCCCAAGCCTAGACCAAATCTTCCGGACAAGTGTCCTAAAATATGCTTACAGTTGGCCATTTTGGAATCTCTTTTCTGTTCTCCTACATGCAATGGTCAACCGTATCATTTAAGGATCTGACGTGGCAGGGAATCTCCATTCTAGGTGTTCACTTCGTTGTTCTCTTTTAGGGATTATTTTCAGCACTGTCTAACTTATTGGTCTGTCCTAAGGTGTGAGTGCCAATCTACAGTTAAACTATTGCGATTCTGTTTATGGAATTTAGTAGAGCCAGATCCTCAAATAAAAGATGACTCACTAACAATTATGTCTGTACATCCCCCTGTATATTGAATAAGTAGTGGTCAGGGAATAGAAGGCATCCACAACCAGAGTAAATGCCTAGCTTATGAGCCTGTTTTCCTCTTAATGTATATTAAAATATAATCATTTTCTCTAAACATGCATCATGCATTTGCATATATGTTTATTTTCAGTGTCTAAACATTTATTTAGATCGTGAAGCTATATTTGTTTTTAAAAAATATTAAAAATTCAATCAAGATTTTTTAGTGAAGGAGAGTTGATTGACAATGTTGTGTTAGTTTCTGCTGTACAGCAAAAGTGATTCAGTTATACATATACATACATTCTTGGTTTATATTCTTTTCCACGATGGTTTATCCCAGGATATTGAGTATAGTTCCGTGTGCTCTACAGTAGGACCTTGTTGTGTATCCATCCTATATATAATAGTTTGCATCTGCTAATCCCAAACTCCCACTCCATCCCTCCCCCTCCCCCCCCTTGGCAACCACCAGTCTGTTCTTTATGTCAGTGAGTCTGTTTTTGTTTTGTAAACAAGTTCACTTGTATCATTTTTATAGATTCCCACCTATAAGTGATATCATACAGTATTTCTTTCTCTGACTTACTTCACTTAGTATGATCATCTGTAGTTGCATCCATGTTGCTGCAAATGGCATTATATTGTTCTTTTTTATGGCTGAGTAGTATTCCGTTTAAAAATTCTTGTATATCCATAGAAAGAAGTCTAGAAGGATACACATATGACTTAATAGCAGTTACTTGTTCAGTTATGTATTCATAGATTCTTTGAATTTCATTATTTATATTTATCTGCATTTATAAAAAGCTCCACAACAAACTTTCCTTTGTTATTCAGAAGTTAAGATTTTAAATATCTTGTATACCCTATTTTTTCAGATTCTTGTGTTGTGGGGAAACTACTTCACAACTTAATTGTTAAATGAAAAATGTGTAAATTCTAGTTTTGATGAATGACCCGTCAGTGTGCTAAAAAATGTTACTTCCTTCCCCTGGGTTTTCAATCTCCCCCAAATATGTTATTGATCACCTAGGAATCAAAGGTGCTTGAGAATTCGTTTTATAGCATAAAGTTAAATTAAAACTCTGTAATGATAAATGTTTTTTGCCAGTGAAGGAGAACTATTCTTTTACAGTAGTTCTTTTCTGATATTTAAGAGAGTCCTATTTTTAAATAGTATGAAAAAGAAAGCAAACTATTTCATTAACACTCTATGTGAACTACATGTTAAAATGGTATTTTGAATACTGTACGTTCAGTTAAATAACATACTTTAAAATTTGTTTCACCTGTTCCTTTTCACTTGTTTTTAACGTGGCCGCTGGAAAATGTAATGACTGTAAGGGTCTCCTATTTCTAATTGACAGCATTGATCTAGGACAAAACTTTTCACACAGTGTCCTGCAAAGTATTATGGTGGGCGATGGGCAAACGCCTTCATGATGAGAATTAGGATTATGAGTGAGGAGAATTCAGAGCCCCCCAGCAGACCTCGCTCAGAGTCTATCTGTTTGGATTACTGGTCTCTGAAGAAAGAACACCCCCCCTCCCCCCCCCTTTAAAATGGTTGAAGACCTCTGCCTTTAAAGGGCAGAAAGGCCAGTGATTGGGCTTCATCTGTTAGCATCGTCAGCCTCAGTCAGGGGCTGTTAGAAGGAAAAGAGCCTGCCTTAGGCCAGAGACGATGACCAGGACCCCGGTGATGGTCATCTCCACGATGAAGAGGTACCAGAGAGATATAGGAGTGGACTGCACCCCAGAAAGCTGTCAGGGTTGGGGAGAGTGAGGCGTGGGTGTGTTCTCAGAACGCTGGCATGTTTTATATGCGGGAGTCCAAAAGCCCCGTGCTGACCAGGCGGAGACGTGCAGAGAGCGGGAACCTGGGAAAGACAGGATTGCTGTCTTGTTTTTTTTTTTGTTTTAATTTCTTTATTTTTGGCTGTGCTGGGTTTTTGTTGCTGCGCTCGGGCTTTCTCTAGTTGCGGCAAGCGGGGGCTACTCTTCGTTGCGGTGCGCGGTTTTCTCATTGCGGTGGCTTCTCTTGCTGTGGAGCACGGACTCCAGGTGCACGGGCTTCAGTAGTTGTGGCACGTGGGCTCAGTAGCTGTGGCTCGCGGGCTTCGCTGTTCCGTGGCATGTGGGATCTTCCCGGACCAGGGCTCCAACCCGTGTCCCCTGCATTGGCAGGCGGATTCTTAACCACTGCACCACCAGGGAAGCCCAGGATGGTTGCTGTCTTTGTATGTTGAAAGCTGTACCTCAAAGGAGGGCGTATCAGGGAACAAGGCTACTTGCAATCAATAAAACTCTGGGATAAGCTTGTTTTTGTTGGGTTTTTTTTTCCCCTCTAACTCTGCAGGTTCAATCAGAAACCCTGAATTAGTTACATTTCCGTGACTGATTGGCTGCGGTTCTAGTTAACCACACACCACGGATAAATGCTGTGCGAGAAACGTGTGCTGGGATTCGGTTTCTGCCCTCCGGCAGTTAGAATTTAAGGCAGAAAAAAGTCTTGATGAAGATTCATTAAATAGGGATTTATTGCTGGTCTTAGTGTGTTCAAAGAAATTTTGCTGGTGAACACTTAGGTCTGGGAGATAAACAGTCTGTTGTCACAGAATAGAAGTGTGAGGAAATAAGAAAAGCTTTTATCCCCGATTGGCAATGGCTGCCTTCCTTCCCAGGCTACTGTCTCCAGAGAAACTGGATTTGTCGCCTTTTCTCTTAATCTGCAATTCTTTTCTTTTTCTCTTGAACAGGCCACTTCATCACAGCTCAACATGAAAGGTTTTGCTTTCTTTTACAAAGAAGTGGATTCTTTTTTCATCTTGAAATGTTCATTCAGCTGCAAATAGCTCAGCTAGAACTGCTTAATGAGTCTTGTATTTTCAGTCCCACTAATTACAGTTTTAATCAAGTTTTTTCTTTCACATACTAGGCAGTTATACATTGCTTACGTTACAAGGAACTCTAAAATACAACACCTGGTGATGAGGGGATAGCTTTTTAGTTAAGCTGGTTAGACAGGTAGGTCCTTGTATGTTACTTAACCGTCCTCAAACCAACAACGGAGATTGTTCTTTCAGCCCTGAATAGACAGACCCATTCCTCTCCGAGCCAGCCGGAACTCAACTAGATTCCTGTAGCAGGAGGAAAGGCATTCATCAATTATGACATTGCCCAGTGTCCACAAATTTCCTTGGAGGAGGATTCATACTTTTGGTTCCTTGACTTGTTTTGCACTGGCTTCTATTGTTCGTGGATTTTTCTTCCTTTTTGGGTCTACTCTATCCAAGGTAGACACATAAAATTCAAGTTTCCCGCTTCCCTTGCAGCTTGGGCCCAAGTCGGTGACCCAGGCTCCTTCAATCAGTGGTGTTTTTCTAGGTGTCGATTGTGGGAGGGGTTTCCACCTTCCCATGGTGGCAGGTCACAACCCTGACTTAAGGCGTGACATCATGGGGTGACAGTGTAGTTGGCAATAACCCATGCCACCAAGTATCACCTGGCAATGTCTACACCAGACCAATTCATGAGCTTTCTGTTGGAGACTATTCCTGGAAGATTTCCCCGTAACCTGGTTCACGGGCCCTTCCAAACAATGTTGAGGTCTGTGCAATCTATCTCAGTAAGTGTCTTTCTGCTTAATCAGCCAGAGTCTACTGCTGAGAGCAGTGGTGAAGAACCCCGGCTAACTCGTAACTCTAAGGTAGCTGGTGGCCAGGGACTTTCTCCGTGTCATGAAGTATTACGTAAGATCACCTCCAAAACAAAGGGCAGTCAGCTGATGGAAATATTCATGTCTTCCTTTTAGGAAGGAAGAACCAATTCAGGATAAGAATTTTAGAGTTGACTGCTCTGCATATCCAGATACTGCCTGCATCTGACCTCATAATCCATAATGAAGGAACCTTAATGGGGGTTACCTCACCATTATTGAACCTTCTGAAATGTATGCAGACTGCATTAGACTAGATTATTCCAAGTGAGGATGCATTTCTTTTCTATGTATGTAGTTTCTTTTATTTACATATATATATGTGTGTGTGTGTGTGTGTGTGTGTGTGTGTGTGTATTCTTTTTCAGATTCTTTCCCCTTATAGTTTATTACAGAATATTGAGTATAGTTTCCTGTGCTCTACAGTAGAGGTTCTTGTTTATCTTATTTTGTATATAGTAGTGTTTATATGTTAATGCCAAACTCCTAATTTATCCCCCATTCCCCTTTGGTAACCAGAAGTTTGTTTTTTTATGTCTGTGGATCTATTTCTGTTTTGTATATAAGTTCATTTGAATCTTTTTCTTTTTTTTTTTTTACATTCCACATATAAGCGATATCACATGGTATTTGTGTTTCTGTCTGATGTACTTTACCTAGTACGACAACCTCTAAGTCAGGGGTCCCCAATCCCCGGGCCGCGGATCAGGACCCGTCCGCGGCCTGTTAGGAGCTGGGCCGCACAGCAGGAGGTGAGCGCTGGGTGAGCGAGTGAAGCTTCATTTGCTGCTCCCCATCGCGTGCATTACCGCCCGAACCATCTGCCCCCCCACCCCACCGTGGAAAAATTGTCCTCCACGAAAACAGTCCCTGGTGCCAAAAGGGTTGGGGACCACTGCTCAAGGTCCATCATGTTGCTGCAAATGGCATGATTCCACTCTTTTTTATGGCTGAGTAATATTCCATTGTATATATGTACCATATCTTCTTTATCCATTCATCTGTCGATGGACATTTAGGTGGCTTCCACGTCCTGGCTATTGTAAATAGTGCTGCAGTGAACATTGGGGTGCATGTATCTTTTCAAATTATGGTTTTCAATATAGCAGCATTAAGGATATCACTTTTGCATAGACAAACGTTCAGTGAATTTTTGCCACCTGAATGAAAGAGTTTAAGTCCAGAAGAGATGTGGGGAGGAAGTTAAAACACAGCAATAACAGCAAAATGATCATTTTGCTTTAGTCCATTGATTCTTTGAGCCATAGTTTGTCCACATTGAGGGAGAAGCAGCTTGATGAGGTTTGTAAACCTGCAGCTGCAGAGCCTTAGCTGTGCTAATACTGGGGCAATTTCAGAATGACTGTACTCTCTCCAGGAAACAGAGGGTAGAAATTCTTCTCTCCAGAAAGAGCATCATTTTTTCCTCTCAAGAGCCAATGGAACTGGTCTCTACATGCCACATGCATGCACGTGTGCAAACATACATGCATTCACACACACACATGCACACACTTCACACAGACATACAGACTCGTGCACACAAAACCCACTGTAGCAGAATAAAAAGCAGCCCATCCTGTTTCAGAGACCATGTGTCGGATCCTATGTAGGATTCTACCCTGGAACTTCTGTAAGCAAACCTCTAGTAAAGATTTTTTCCTTATTTTACACGAAGTTGTGTGTTTACAAATGTTCTGTGCAATGTTATCGAATCTTATACTTCCCCTTGCCTTTTTGTAGGTCTTTTAAAGATACGTAGAAACTATCATGCTTCTTTGACCCCGTGCACTTGACACTGAAACGGGTACATCCTGGGGTTCATGTAACGACCCGTCACTGGTGAAGCAATGACCCCCTGGAAGTATTTGCATAGTTTTCATTTGAAATACGAGGCTGCTGATTCCGAACAGACTGAAGGAGGATGATTTTCTCTCAGTCGCATGTTTTTTAGGTAATTCCCAATGGTGGTTAAACCATTTTGAAACTTGCGTAAAGTGTGTTATTACTTGGATTCTGTTATTATGTTTCCTATTAAAAGGCCTTGTTTGGAAGGAAAAGCCAAGGAGCAGAGTTGGCTAAAAGTTGGAAGAATTAACATGCAAAAGAGAATTAAAATATAGGACAGGGAATTCCCTGGTGGTCCAGTGGTTAGGACTCCGCGCTTTCACTGCTGTGGGCCCCGGGGTTCAGTCCCTGGTCAGGAAACTAAGATACCACAAGCTGCGCGGCACAGTCAAAAAATAAATTAAAAAATTTTTTTAAATTATATTAATAAAAACATAAGAGGCTTGGTGGTGACTCTAACTACTCAGCACAATTTGGAATCAAATACAGAGGAATTTGTGTCCAGTGACATAGGCTTCTTCTTAGAACACTGATTATGTCCCAAGACCATTGGGAGGATGGATTCCTCTGCTGTATTTTACTCAGCGTTTCTCATCAGAGCCCTTAGTTTAGAGCTTTGGAACAAACTAAGATGCATATAAAAATAAGTCAGTATAGAGATACTTAAAATGCATGGGCAGGGCTTCCCTGGTGGCGCAGTGGCTGAGAATCTGCCTGCCAATACAGGGGACACGGGTTCGAGCCCTGGTCTGGGAAGATCCCGCAAGGCACGGAGCAACTTAGCCCATGCGCCACAACTACTGAGCCTGCGCTCTAGAGCCCGCGAGCCACAACTACTGAGCCCGCGTGCCTAGAACCCATGCTCTGCAACAAGAGAAGCCACTGCAATGAGAAGCCACTGCAATGAGAAGCCTGCACACTACAACAAAGAGTAGCCCCCTCTCGCCTCAACTAGAGAAAGCCCGTGCGCAGCAACGAAGACCCAGTGCAACCAGAAATAAATAATAAATTAATTAATTTAAAAAAATCATATAAAATGCATGGGCAGTATGGTTCCATGATGAATTCTAGACTATATGTAATTATTCCTGACACCTAGAGGCTTGCTAAAGTCACTTTCATAAGTAGAGGCTGTCCTCACTCACGTGTGTCCATAAAACCAACTTCATTTCAGTCACACACTTTGGAGGGATGGGCCATGAATATGCTTTCTTCCCACTCATTCAGCCATCCTCCCGTATTTGAAGATTTGTGTTCATGTTTGTAGCATATGCACATTGAATCCCTCCTATGATAACTGCAAACACCTCCCCATAAGTTCACTGGCCACCTGTGTGCTTTCTCCGTCTCTTTGGAAGGAAGCAAACATGCCTCTTCCGAGGTGTTTACAGTCTCCAGGCTCCTTCTCCATCTCGCTGTTCCTTGTTTGTTTGTTTTATAAATTTATTTATTTATTTTTGGCTGCATTCGGTCTTCGTTGCTACGCACGGGCTTTCTCTAGTTGCCGTGAGCGGGGGCTGCTCTTCAATGCGGTGCGTGGTCTTCTCACTGTGGTGGCTTCTCTTGTTGCAGAGCACAGGCTCTAGGCACACGGGCTCAGTAGTTGTGGCTCGCGGGCTCTAGGGTGCAGGCTCAGTAGTTGTGACGCACGGGCTTCGTTGCTCCACGGCATGTGGGATCTTCCCAGATGAGGGCTCGAACCCATGTCCCCTTCATTGGCAGGTGGATTCTTAACCACTGCGCCACCAGGGCCGTCCCTTGGCTGTTCCTTGTTGATCTTGAACAACTGTGCGCCCACTGGTGGGTACTCCTGTGTGCGTAACAACAGTGGAAAGAGCGAAATTGTGTCTCTATGTAAGGAAAATCAGTCATCTCATCTTGGACATGACCTGGTGTCATGGAGTGAATACGTGTGCCCCACCCAGATTCCTAGGTTGAAGCTCTAACTCCCAGGGTGTTCATCTTGGAAGAAATGAGGTCATAGGGCTGGAGGCCTGATCCTATAGGGTTCATGTCCTCCCCCGCAGTGTGAGGACAGAGCTAGAAGCCACCCACCTGTAACCCAGGAAGAGAGCCTTCCCCAGACTCCAGCCGGGGCTGACCGAGGTATCGGGGAAGGCATTTCCTCTATTTCACATCCTCTCCAGCTGCTGCGTTTGCCTCAGGTTCAAAGGGATTGAACATCAAAGTGCACACGGGCACCCACCCAGCTATTTTCAGCGCTCCCAGCTCATTCACTGTGACTTGCATGCTGGCGTTCGGATTTCCTGTTCATGGTCCTTCTTCCCTCTCTAGTATCCTCTGCATTTACCCTTACCTAGTGAGGGATGTAGTTAAGAGTTGGATGGTAATGAGGCGCCCTGTTCATTTTACTGTTACACCATGGACTCATAATTGCAGGGACAATAAATTTGAGGAAAATCAGTCATGTTGCCTTAGCTTTATCTCACTCTGCTTCCTTCCCTTCTTCCCCCCTCTCTCCTGTGTCTCTCTCCTGTGTCTCTCTCCTGTGTCTCTCTCCTGTGTCTCTCTCCTGTGTCTGTCTCCTGTGTCTGTCTCCTGTGTCTCTCTGTCTCTCTCTTTGCCGCCTCTCTCTTCTGTATCTCTCTGCTCTGCCCTCCACCCCCAAGCCCCAGCACTCACTCCCTACCCAAACCACAGCAGTGAGTGATAAACACATGGCGACAAAGCTCAAATTCCACATGTTTGACAGTGTTTTACCTGCTAACTAGTAGGCATAATTTATTTCATTAAAACTAGCTTTTATCTAATATTGGTTGTAGGAGGATTAGAGGAAAAGAATCGGAGTCAGGGTCTATCCGAGGGACAAAAAATACTGGTAGAGAACTTGCTTCAAAGTGAATGCACATTGGGGGTGTCAGGGAGCCATAATCCCGAATTACGATGGGAGACAGCTCCCTCACCTACAGCGTGAAAAAAAGAGGTGGGTTTCTCCAGTGTGGCAGCCTGGGTCACTTTCTCTTGTGTATTCCAGTAAGTATTACATATTCATTTGATTAGAGTGTCTTTACAGGGTGTCCTGATACATAGGAGAACGTAGCCTGGATTATTGATGATGCTTAATATTTATTTCCTAACTGTACTTGTAAAGGCATCTTCCTTACAAACTCTAAGATCACTCTGCCCAGTGAAAAACAGCAAACACCTTGTTAGGAATCCGATTTGAATTGCAGTTGATTCCTATATTAATTTGGGTAGTATTGGTGTTTACATGAGATGAAATTTAAGCATTTGAAGAGAGAACATGTTCTTTCATTTGCTCAAATCTTGTTTTATTTCCTTTAATGAGATTTGATCTGTTTCTTCCCAATGCCTTTTTTAGTTAAATGCATTGCAAATATTTTATATCGTTATTTTTATATCGTTATTGGATTTTGCATAAAATCTGTCCATATTTCTTTCTAGGTTTTTACTGCTAGTATAGGAAAAAAGCGAAGATTTTTAAAATTTACTTCATATTCTGCGGTTTTACCAAATTGCCCTATTAGGTTTTTAATGCAGCCTCTCAGGTACACATTCATGTTATGAACCAAAGAGTTCCCATTTTGTTTGTTCTTTTCCAATAGTTATAACACATTTTCATTTACTCGTCTCATTGCATTTTCAAGAATCTTAAAAAGAAAAAAAAAAATCTTTGGGTATAATGGAAACAGAAGGCAGGCCTGTCTGCTTTTTTAGTCTGATTCTGGTATTGATTTTAGAAGTTGCTTTTCTTATGTGAGTTTTTCTTTTCTTTAACTTCTTCCTGTTACCTTTTTGGGTTGAGCTACCTAAGTATCTTCAAATGCATTTTCCATGTCTCTTGATACAATCACGTGGCTTTCTTCTTCCACTGGTTGAATTAAAAGATTATACTGATAGATTTTCAAACACAGAAAGGCCTTATCTTTCATCACAGTAACCCTGCATAGGCAAAGGGTATCATTTTTGGGTTTGTTTTAGTTTTTAATTTCATTTTTTATTTTACTTTGTGAGTATATTTGATTTACAATGTTAGTTTCAGGTGTACAGCAAAGTGATTCAGTTATACATATATTCATTCTTTTTAAGATTCATTTCTCATATAAGTTATCACAGAATATTGAGTAGAGTTCCCTGTGCTATACAGTGGATCCTCGTTGGTTATCCATTTTATACATAGTAGTGTGTATATGTCAATCCCGACTCCTAATTTATCTCCCCCCCTTCACCTTTGGTAGCCATAAGTTGGTTTTTGATATCTGCAAGTCTGTTTCTGTTTTGTAAATAAGTTCATTTGTATCTTTTTTTTTTTTTTTAGATTCTACATATAAATGATATCATGGTATTTTTCTCTCTCTGACTGACTTAGTATGATCATCTCTAGGTCCATCCATGTTGCTGCAAATGGCATTATGTCATTCTTTTTTATGGGTGAGGAATATTCCATTGTAGACACTTACCACATCTTCTCTATCCATTCATCTGTCGATGGACGTTTAGGTTGCTTCCATGTCTTGGCTATTGTAAATAGTACTGCAGTGAACATTGGGGTGCATGTATCCTTTCAGATTATGGTTTTCTCCAGAAAGGGTATCATTTTTGGATGTGGTAATGGATTTTAAAGGCATCGATATTCTCCAGGTGTGCCTGGACAACATTTTCTGTTCCCAAGTGTCTTCACGCTTTTCCAGGCTTAGCACAAGGAAGAATCCACCCACATGTCCATCTTCCCCTTGGCTTCTTAGGTATCAGGGGCCATTAGCACATGAATTCAGAGCTGAGAAGAAACTGTCTTTGCCAGCTCACCTGTTTCTGGGATACCCTGGATGCCAGGGGTCCCCAAATTTTGCCCTAAAGCATGCAAGTCCAGTGGGACTAAAGCACCATTCAAGATGCCATGTCCAAGCTACGCCTAACCCTGTAGGTCTAAGCAACCATTGGACAGGTGTCTTATGAGAGACAGGTGGATTAGGGAGGGAATGCCTTACCTTTAAGAGTATTAAAGTCTGATGGCCTGACATCTATTGCCCATTAAGTCCAGATTTAAGAAGAGAGCAAACTGATAACTCTTCCACTGTGTTGGAGAAACAATGCTACTTCTAACAGATAAATGTAACAAATACATAGATAGCTTTTGGTTCCACACACATATCCTTCTGAAAGCCTTCACTAATTTGACACGGAAACTGCCAAAAATGCACTGAAGTATAATGTCACGTGATCACTTGGAAAACATTTTTGTAAGAAAGCTACAAATTCAACATAGCAATATAATTTATTTTTCTGTATTATACTTCATTAAAAAATGCTTATCATAATGCATTTATAAGTAACTGCTGGAATAAGTCTTTACTTTCTAGGAATACAATTTAATTTAGAGAAGGAACATTTGCCAATGTGTGAGTCTTTTGTTCTCTACATGTAAAAACCTATGCTTTATTTTTCTGCTCCTAAAAAAACAGAAGCCATACTGCATTTAAACTTTAACAAAAGGACCGTTTTTGAGCTCACATACTGTAGGCAACAACAATAATCTAGGATTTAGTCTGTCTCCCAGTTAAATATTCCACCTAGAGTTATTAGTGGCCTAAATTGAATTTTATTGTCCTGTGTAATTGCTTAAGATGGTTAGTCAGCAATAACGTTGTAAGTATTTCTATTTTTGGTTTGAAGGGTTTTTTTGCACATCATCCGCTAATGAGGACATTTAGAGAACTGTACCTAGCAGTTTCTTCTAAGAACATTAAGTAGAAACTCAGTCAGGCCTGTTTCCTACAATGTTTATGCCACTTTTAGATGATAGGAAGCTGCAATCTCAAAATGTTTCCACTGTGAGGAAATCTGTTTCTTTGTATTACATGTTGTTGCCATGAACCTATATAAACCAATGTCGATTGTGTTTTTAAAAATTAGCCCCTATTTTAATTTCTAGACTGCTGAGTCATGCTGAGTTGTTAAATCAGGAAAGACAAGAGTTGGAGTAAACACAGTTATATGCTCTGTCTTTACCATTTAGGGCAGAACAAAAATAAAAGGAATGAAGAAAAAAAAATAAAAGGAATGGAAAACAGTTTGCATAGGAAGAGCAAAAGGAAAGTAGCGCCAGAGCAGAGGAAACAAGAGAGAAAATCAGAAGCTGGTTGGTGAGAGAGAGACAGAGAGAAACAGAGAGATGCAGAGACAAGAGAGGGACAGAGGGAAACTCCAAAAGCAGGAAATCCAGAAAGTCTGCTTTAGGCATTGCAGGTGATAATAAACAATACTGTTAATGAGTTAGTTATTTAGAAGCTGGCATTTTATTTTTCCAAGAATAAATTGTGAATTAGGGTGTCAAATTATTGTAAGCATTTAAAAATACATAAACGGTAGAAGTAAGCAGATGTGTAACTACAGAGCATCAAGGTATTCATATAAAGCAGTATGGCGTACCATTATGTTTAAATTACATGAGCCCTCGACCATGGATTGAAAATATTTGAAAAAAATTCCAGAAAGTTCCAAAAAGTGAAACTTGAATTTGCTAGATACTGGCAACTCTTTATCATTCACATTGTCTTTAAAATTATCTATATAGTATAATATTTACATAATATTGGGTATTATAAGTAATCTAGAGAGGTTTTAAAGTATAGTGGAGGATATGCCTAAGTTATACACAAATATCATACTATTTAGATAAGGGACTTGAGCATCCTCAGATTTTGGTATCCTCAGGGGTCATGGAACCAACCCCCTCAGTTACTGAGGGACCACTGTACAGGCAGACCTCATTTTACTGTGCTTTGCAGAATCTGTGTTTTTTTTTTGTTTTTTTTTTTTAACAAATTTAAAGGTTTGTGGCAACCCTGCATCAAGGAGGTCTGTCACCATTTTTCCAACAGCCTTTGCTCCCTTGGTGTCTCTGTGTCACATTTTGGTAAATCTTGCATATTTCATGCTTTGTCATTACTATTATACTTGTGATGGCATCTGTGATCCGGGATCCTTTTACGTTCCTACTACAGCTCGCTGAAGGCTCGGGATGGTTAGCATTTTTTAACAATAAAGTGGTTTTTAAATTAAAGTCTGTACATTGTTTTTTAAGACACAGTGCTATTGCACACTTAACAGGCTACAGTAGACTGTAAACATCACTTTTATATGCACTGGAAAACCAGAAGATTTTATATGCACTGGAAAACCGGCTTTATTGCAATATTCACTTTATTGTGGTCTGGTACTGAACCAAACCTGCGTGTATTAGTAAATATAAATCACCCTCATCTTTTTAAAGGTCTGCATACTACTGTACAACATTTATGTGGTACAATTTATTTAAACTGATCGTGCAGAAATTTAACTTATCACAAGCCTATTGGTACTTCAAATAATACTGCATTGTTTATCTTTACGTGACCATTTGGGGCACATTTCAGCCTGTTTTGTTAGGGGCATTCTGACAGTTGGAATCACAGGGACAGATATGGCATGTTTATCTTTGCAAATATTGAAGGAACATCCCCAAAAGGGGTTGAATCATTTTACACGTATCCAAAATGTATGAAGAGTTTATTCTTCTTCTAAATTTTCCCAAGCTTTTTACCAGCCCATTATAAAACTTTTGAATCTTTGTCAGTAGTTGAAAAAACGCCGGCCTGTTGTTGATATCTGCCTGTCTCTTATGTGTGGGGATGATTATAATTAAAAGCCATATAAAATGCAGATTGTGAATCTATGTATTTCATCAGATTTCCTTACCTCATTCTGTGCTAAGACCTCAGAGCTTGCACGGTGCACATCTGGCCATCGGGTGTTCTGCATTGCTGAACCCAAGTTAATAATTCTCACATGAGGAAAATGAGTGTCTTGAGGACACTGCATCCTGCGAAGCCTGACACTGGGCTCTGGGGTGGAGAAATCTTCCCTTGACCGTTTGCAGAGGATCCCATAGCACTCAAGCCTGTGGCGATGGAGATAAAAAGTCCTATTCTAAGGAGATTCCCTTGGTATCAAGCGAATGCTCTCTTCCCTTTTGGAAAATGCTAAAATGGCCTCTTTATCTCTAAATTTGACCACAGTAAAACGTGCATCATTTGGTCATGGTGCACAATTCTTTTTATATGCTGCCACATGTTTTTTGATGTATAAGATTTTATTGAGGATTTTTGTGTATATGTTCATCAGGGATATTGGCTGTAGTTTTCTTGTATGTTCTGGTTCTGGTATCAGGGCAATGCTGTCCTCATGGAATAAATCGGGAAGAGTTTCTTTTCTCATTTTTGGAAGGCTTCATGAAGTTATTCTAAAATATTTGGTAGACTTCACCAGAGAAGTCATCTGGGCTGGACCTTTCTTTGTGGGAAGGGGTGTGTGTGTGTGGGGGTGTGTGTGTGTGTTTAGTGACTAACTCAACCTCTTAAAGGTCTGTTTAGGTTTTCTGCTGTTTTGAGTCAGTCTCAATAATTTCTGGCTTTCTAGGGCTTTCCATTCTATCTAGGTTCTCTAATATGTCGGCATACAATTATGCATCATAATCCCTTAGTCGTATTTATTTCTGTAAGGCCAGTTATAATGTCCCTCTTGCAGTCCTGATTTCAGTAATTCAAGTCAACTTTTTTGGGGGGGTTGGTCAACTTAACTAAAGATTTGTTATTTTTTAATCTTTCCAAAGAACCAATCTTTGATTTCATTGCTTTTCTGTACTGATTTATCTATTCTCTATTTCACCTATTCACACATTAATATTTATAATTTCCTTCCTTGTGCTTGCATTGGGTTTAATTTGCTCTTAATTTAGATGCTTATGGTGAATGGGTACATTTGCTTTTCTGAGACTTATTTTTCAATATAGACTTTTGCAGCAATAAATGGCCCTCTAAGCTCTAGTCTTGTTGCATCCTGTACGTTTTTGGTACATTGTGTGCTTAGTTTCATTGATCCCAAAATCTTTTCTCATTTCCTTTCTGACTTCTTTGACCCTTCTATCATTAATGAATGTCGAACGTTTCATTTCTACATTTGTAAATTTCCCCAATTCCCTTCCATTCCGGATTACTGGTTTACTTCCCTTGTGGTCACAGAAAGACTGCAAGGTTTCAATCCCCTTAAATTTCTTGGGTCTTGTAGGACCTAATACAGGTTCTAACTAAGGATGAGTTCCATGTGCACATGAGAACCACATGTATCCTGGTAACTAATATGGGGAAAGACCTTTTTCCTTGGGGCAAGCATGAAATTTTTAAAAATCCTGAGAATGGAACTTTTTCAGGGAGCTTCCAGATGGGTCAAACAGAGTAGATTCTCTTTGTGTGGGGTTCCTTGAGGAACTATGGTCCTTGCAAATCTGTTGAACTCCATGGACCAAGAAACTGGGTTAGAGAAAAGGGAATGGATCAAGTTAAAACACCACAGGCTTCCTGCTCTTCTCAAAATCCATCCATTTGCCTTGAATAAACCCCTCCACTGATGGTTGCAAACTTTTGGTTCATTCCTAGAGTTCTTAATATTTTAATTTTGACAGCTTAGGCAGGTGTGTCCTCAATGCTTTTATGGAAGAACAGACTCTTAAAAGTTCTTGCTCCAAAATTTCAAAAGCAACTCCAGTTTTCATTTTATTAATATCTGCCCTTACCTTGATTTACATTCTTCTAACATTGGAGTCCAATTCATTGCATTCTTTTTTTAACTTGCTCAAATAGATACTTGTAACATCAATTTTCTAGCATTAAGTAAACAAATATACATTTCCCTCTAAGTCTAAATTTGGTTGCATCTCACAGACTTTGACAAGTTACTTTAATTATCACTAAATTCAAAGTATTTTAATAATCCATATCTTTTTTGCCCCATGGATTAGTTAATTGTGTTTTCTTCAATTTACCAACATTTGGGAATTTTCTAGAGCCTTTTTGCTCTTTAATTTCTGCTCCAAAATTTCAGAAGCAATTCCAGTTTTCATTCTATTAATATCTGCCCTTACTTTGATTCACATTTCTCTAATATGTGAGTTCCACTGGTTGCATTCTTTTTCTAACTTGTTCACGTAGATACTTGTGGCATCAATTTTTAGCATTAATTAAATGGATATATATTTCAGGCTGCATATTTCCCTCTAAGTCTAAATTTGGGTACATCTCACCAGCTTTGACAAGTCACATTTTAGTATCATTATATGCAAAGTATTTTTTAATTGCCCGTATCTATCTTTTTTGCCCCATGGGTTAGTTAGTTGTGTTTTCTTTAATTTACAAACATTTGGGAATAAGTGTCTTTTTGCTCTTTAATTTCTGCTAATTCCATGGCGATGAGAGTACACCCCCATTTTAGGAAATGTGTTAACACTTGTTTTATGACCTAGCATATGGTCAACTGTCCCTTGTGGATTTGAATAGAATTTGCTATAGATAGTTCTGGGTGAATCGCCTTCTATTTGTCAATTAGGTGCCATGTGCTTCGAAATTATGTTCATCATTCCTTATTATCTGACTTGTGCTGTCAGGCATTGTGATAAATATGTTAAAATAGTCTATCTTTAGGAATGTGTTGATTTCTCCTTCATGGTATGTGAGGTGTCCGTCTAAATACTTGGAAACTTTCTTACTAGTCACCAACAGATTTATAATTTTATATCTGCTGGTTAAATAGTGAAATACTCTTTTATATCTTTAATAATTCTGCCTTTTTTTTTTGTCTGAAACAAATATTGCTACACACACATTATTTTGGTTAGTGCTTGCTTGATACACATCTTCCCTTAATTATAATTGTAATCTTTACCTATTTTTGTTCTCAGATTTTGTCTCATGGAAGCAACATATATTTGAATTTTATTTCCGTTCAGTATGAGAGTTATTTTTAATTGTACTATTTAGACTGCT
Organism: Eubalaena glacialis; assembly: GCF_028564815.1. Lineage (NCBI taxonomy): Eukaryota > Metazoa > Chordata > Mammalia > Artiodactyla > Balaenidae > Eubalaena > Eubalaena glacialis. The sequence continues at coordinate 2,977,030 of NC_083736.1, read as the reverse complement.
AGTGTTTATTTTAGGATATATTTACATTTTGTGGGTAAATTGAGTATTTTTATTATTCATTTCAGCCTTTTGTTGTTTTTACAATTGTTTACTTTTTCATTCTATTTTAAGCAGTTGCTCTGGAAGATAGATTATGTACCAGTGCTTTCTTCAAGTCTAATAAAAATGAGCATATTTACTGCAGCACTTTACACAATATGTGGTCAACTTATGAGGACACTATTATGATTATCACTTACATTCTCATCATCTTCAACTTTTTTTTTTAAATAAATTATTTATCTATTTGTGGCTGCATTGGGTCTTCGTTGCTGTGTGCAGGCTTTCTCTAATTTCAGCCAGCCAGGGCTATTCTTCGTCGCAGTGCACGGGCTTCTCATTGCAGTGGCTTCTCTTGTTGCAGAGCACGGGCTCTAGGCACGCAGGTTTCAGTAGTTGCAGCACATGGGCTCAGTAGTTGTGGCTCACGGGCTCTAGAGCGCAGGCTCAGTAGTTTATTGGAACACGCCCATTTGTTTGTGTCTTGTCTGTGGTTTCCTTAGCTCAGTGGCAGAGTATATGGACTGCAAAGCCCAAAATATATACTGTCTAGCCCTTTGCAAAAAATAGTGGCAGACCATTCACAAAGAAATAAACCTGTCCACAGCCCTATTTATACTGTATGCTAAAACACATTTCAGATGTATTAAATATTTACATGCACATTTGAGGAAATGGGGAGATTTCCAGGTGGGCATGATCTAACCACATGTGCTCGCTAAAAGCAGAGGGTTTTCTCTGGCTGGTGGCACAGAGTCATGCAAGGAAATTCATAGCATGAGATGGACCCAGTGTGCCACTTGTAGCTTTGAAGGGGCTGCACTAAGGGATGTGATTGGCTTCTAGTAGCTGAGAGCCTCCCTGGGCTGACGAACAGCCCGGGAAAGAAATCAGTTCTACAAGCACATGCAACTGAATTCTGAAAAACCCCAAATGAACCGGAAGGGGATTTATCCCACTGCATCCAGATAGGAGCCCAGCTCAGCCGACACCTGGAGTGTGAGACTGTGGGTAGAGAACCCAAACACCCTGCACTGGACTTTCTGACCTATGGAATTATAGGCCAGTGAATGTGTATTTTTTTTTTTTTTTAAGATTTATTATTGATTGATTTAGTTTTGGTTGCGTCAGGTCTTAGTTGCCACGTATGGGATCTTTCGTTGTGGTGTGCCGGCTTCTCTCTAGTTGTGGTGTGCGGGATTTCTCTTCTCTAGTTGTGGCGTGTGGGCTCTGTAGTTTGCAGCACGGTGGCTCTCATTGAGGCGTGCGAGCTCAGTAGTTACGGCATGTGGGCTTAGTTGCCCCACGGCATGAGGGATCTTAGCTCTCCGACTAGGGATTGAACCCGCGTCCCCTACATTGGAAAGTGGATTCTTTTCTGCCCACTGGACCTCCAGGGAAGTCCCTGTGTATTGGTTTAAGACACTGTGGCAAATAGGATGCGAGGAATTTGGAGAAGAAGAAAGTAGTCAAGGACATTGGGGTTATGGCCGTGGGAGCACAGACTACACCTGGGTTAATTTGCTTCCTCATCCTGACACACATTTTCTAGTTTACAAACATCTCCAGTTTGCATGGAAAATGGGTGTCCTAGGACCTGCGGGTCAACCATCTTTTGTATTTCCTATTTCACAAGGCTCAGGGAAAATACTAGAAATCACCTTTTATAGTCCTGGAGGGTAACATAAGTTAAAGATTATCATAGGGACTGATAGTTAAGCTATAAGAAAAAATGAAGAAAATAGCAAGACATGAAGCCTTATCCCTCTGTGGTTCATGGGCTGCATTTTCCCCCTTCTCTCTCTTCCCCACCTCCCTCTCATTTCTTTGTCTTCCTTCTCTTATTCTTTTGTCATCTTTGCTCGTTTTATTTCTTTCTCTCTAAATGGAGAATATGCCCTGATCATTGAATCTGAGAAATGTGGCCAATTGTAGGTATTGATAAACATTCTTATCTTACGGAAGATGGGGTGAGTGTAGGGGAGAGGACTGCAAGAAAGTGGTAGGATGGATGGATGGAAGGTAGGATGGATGGATGGAAGGTAGGATGGATGGATGGAAGAAAGGAAGACCCATTCTTGGTAATTCAGTAAAAGAGAATAAAAATGAGAGATGATAGAAAAATGGCTGACAGTTGGATAATAGATATGATAGATGATATATATCTAGGGTGAGGCTAAGTATTAGATAGATGTATATAGAACAGAAACAAATGGCAAGACAATCCCAAAAGATAGGAAAGCAGATAAATCAGGAATAATAGGAGCAGCATCTTATTGGATTTGAATAACAGACACGGCATCGTCCCCAAGTGAAGATGGTCAGAATTTAATCTGAGTCCTCTCCCTCCCCTGGCAGTGTTTCTATCAATACAAGGGCACCAGGGGCTGGGATGGTCCAGAAATGAGGAATATCTTCTCTTGTAAAGTTTTTATGTCTCAAAGGTGGTTTCCTCTTAAGACGCCCTGGCTCCCTTACCACCAACCACAAGGGATCCAGAAGGTCCTCTGTTTCACACATGAGTTCTTGGTAAAGGAATTGAGAATGACCCTTGGCCAGTCTGCCTGCACCCATGTGCTCCTAACTTCTATGGCACCAAGTACTTTAGTGTCTGCCCACCCCCCTACACACAATCCATCCAGAATGCTGATGGATGATCAGCATTGGCCGATGATCATTTCTTCACATACATACAGAACCGTCTTGATTTCTTCCACTGCACAGACTCTCGTGGACAATTGAGATATCTCGTAGTTTGGTCTCATTGTGTCTCTTTTGTTTTAGACACCCACGATTCCTATGAAATTTGTGGGCTGCAGCATAATTCCTGTCTTTATGGATTGTCTTACTTGTCTCAAGTTCTTCTTAAATATTTTCAAATGCCTTCTCTTCTTTTTACACTATGTCAACCCTCAAATATCCAGTTCCTTTTCTACACCAACATTGGACTCTTGTTCAACTATTGTCGTGAGAAATGGGTCCTCTGTGCGGTCTTACAGAGCCTTTGTTCTTTGTACCAATAAGTCTAGGATGTAATTAAATGACAGTTAATCTAAGGGTAATAGGTCTGCAGTGGTTTCAAGAACAAATCGCGATCAGCACCATTAAATACCCTTTCTCCAAGGGTATACGAACAAACACACACTCACACATACACACACAAGAACTGTATTAGAGACCATGATTCTGTACAACATGGGAAATGCTTTCTTACAGATTCCTCACAGGATGCGATATCCCTTGGGATAAAAGAGTTTAAACACCCATATCCAAAGAAAACGGGCTTGCCCATCTATGGAGTCCTGGCTCTCGGAGTTGAAAAATTAAAACACTGCTGTATAAAGCACCAGGGGAAAAATTCACACACCTACATTGACAATTATTCTTCAATTCTATAAAAAATATTTAGCACTTATAGGATTAGGATTTAAATAAAGACTTGGCAAGAAGGATATGATGCCATCTTTTAATATTGTATGGAATATGAACATCTTATAAGGGTCTCACCTGGAATAAAACTCTTTCTTAGCTTCTATGCTAAAGGATAATGACTGCCCTCTCAAGAAAAGGAACTATAAACTTTGAGTGTCTTGTATAACATAATCTATAGCAACAGTATGTGTCTGTGCTTTCAGACGTGGATCCAGCCGTTCTCCAACAAATACCTCATATTCATCAAACCCTAGGTAGAGTTTTTTTTAAAGCTATTCCTACACAAATACCTCTCGTCCAGAAAGCTACCCCCATAGTTCTTGTTCTCTATCAACATTGCTCACTTGTTTGCTTCACACAGGGATGATGTCTAAGCATCAAAGGGCTTACAATCTGCAGTTTTAAGATTGCTTTTAGATTTCAAAATAAATCAGAAATATATAACAAATCAACAATGATACAGTAAAGGCAGTTTTTTTGAGTCAAGAAATGGTGCTGTTGGGCCATACTTAGAAGATCTGAAATGTCTTTTTCCTCTTGATGTAGTAATGAGTTTACATTAAAGACGTAATTCCCATAACCTTCCCCCTGGATTTCCCTCTCTACAGCAAAGACTAAGATTGTTTTTTTGAGCGACAGAATACAGCTCACTACTATTATCCCATGGGGTTGGTCTCATCAAAGCCACAGGCACGTAGACCCTATAGGAAGGATAAGCCAGTACCAAAGATAGTCAATAGGAAAACAGAAGCAAAGCATCCCAAACAGAGCAGTAATATCCCCATCAGTCACAGGGGCTGATGTATTTCAATAATTCTTCAGTAATTGGGAAGAAATAGATTGACCTCATCCCTTGATCTGTCTGCAGCTGTCTTCGGTTGTGTGAGCCTTTCAGTTGTATGCTCAGGGGTCTATGGAACGGGTGAGATAACCACACATTACAATTTCTTTTTAATAAACGAGTCCATGGTTTATATTCAGTACAGAGGGTTTGAGCATACACAGTGCGTTTGTTTACTCATAACGTAGAAGTCGCAGGTAAGTAGGAAGATTCCTCATGTCTAATGGAAAGATTTCTCAGGCGTAATAAAAAGCAGATCTGCTGTGCTTGTGAATCCCAAGAGAATCTGATTCTCCAAGTGGGGAGGCCACGTGACAAGCACTTATTTAATGCAGGCATGACTGCTTTTCCATCCCTACTCTTGGGTGTGTAAGACACAGCAATATGATTTCATTATGTACATTGAGTTGTAATCATCAAGCAGCATCCCATGAAATTATGAAAATCTAGAATTTATTTTTTGCAAATACAGCAACAGAAAGACATATTAGACATATGTCTAATATAAAGACATAAAGGCATACATAGTGTATGTCTCACCACTTAGCATTAGGGATTTAGAGCTGAAAGTAGCAAGGAGAAGCGTCTCCTTTTAATCACTGAGTGAGGAGCTCTACTTTCTCATACAAACAGCCACTTTTACACTCGCCGGAGGCTGGGGAACAAGTCTTAAAAGCAGGCACGTGTAGGAGACAATGATTAACTTACAGTTTCATGAAGCTCTTCACCGCAGTCTTCAAAACATTAGGCCCAGGATCACTTACGCATAGTAGCTAATTAAACAAAATAGATTCTATGTTTTATATATAAATGTACAGAAGAAGCTAAGCAGAGGGTGTTGTACACACAACCTAAGATTTGACAAGGAGACAGATTGGCTTTTGTTTAATTTTTTCGGACCCCACCTGTTCTAAGCAACTGAGAATCTACTGTCTGCTGAGTATAGGCTATGTCCATGACAAAGCCTTAAAGCATTGGTTGTCCGTGTAGCATTGCTTTGGAAAGGAAAGCATTGTTGCAATCGGATTTGGGGCAAAGAATGATGATTTCACAGATGGTAATAGCCATGCCTGCTCCCATCCATTCCAAACCCTTCTGATGCAAGAGCCCAAGCCTGGGATTGAGGAATATCCCTTGATCTTTGTGCTATGATTTCCTTTTCTTACGATCTTGGGTAACTTTATGATCTGTTTGCTTTGGTTAATTTCTTTTTTAAAAAAATTGTTATTGAAATATAGTTGATTTACAATGTGTTATTTTCAGATATACAGCAAAGTGATTCAGATATCTATATATATACATATATAGATATAGATGTATCTATATAGATAGATAGATATACATACACACACACACTGAACATTCTTTTCCGTTATAGGTTATTACAAGATATTGAGTATAGTGCCCTGTGCTACAGTGGGTCCTTGTTGGTTATCTATCTTATATATAGTAGTGTGTGTGTGTTCATCCCAAGCTCCTAATTTATCTCTCCCCTGCCTTCCCCTTTGGTAACCATAAGTTTATTTTCTCCGTCTGTGAATCTATTTCTGTTTTGTGAATAAGTTTATTTGTATCATTTTTTAAATTTCCACATATAAGTGTTATCACATGACATTTGTCTCTCAAATGTACCTGCTTACTTTGAAGAGCGTTGGCTTTTGAGTCACATATATCAGCAATTCTAAATTTATACACCAGTTGAAGGAAGGAAATCTACATAGACTCAACCATGTTTGTTTAAAAGGGATATTCGACCCATGTTAGGGAAAAGTGAAACATAAAGACCTGGTTATTCGAGGTTTAACCACTGGACTGCACTCCAGCTTTGACAAGGCACAAAGTTTGAAAGATTTCACTACCCCTAGTTCAGGTTTAATTCAGTTTAAAGCACTGTTAGACGGTTGTCATATTAACAATGTCCTAACTCCACACCTGTCCTTAAAAGTAGATTTTTTGCCTAGGGGAAAGCTGGAATATGACCGAGCTTTGTTGGTTGCTTGCTGGTGGGTGTTGGTTGCAAGATGCTCATGCGATGTTCTCCTTACATCCGTAGCTTCCCATTGGCCGCAAAGCTGTGCCCACCTGTCAACACCGGGAGTAGGTTGGTGTCCATCCGCCATGATGCCTCAACGTGTACCTTTGGCCAGTTGCTCCCACCAAGGTAAGCCCATCCGTGAATGGCATCAGGTATCTGACTCCAGTTTTCTTTGCATTCAATACTGGTCTTTTCATAAGATGCAAACTACTCTTTCAAGGACACGAAGGTAAGATGCAACTACAATTGGATTTCCTGTCTGTGCATCCACCCTCCCTGTCTTCCAAAATTTCCCCAAATCTTTGTTCCTCTCTGTAGATGCTCAGAGCCCTAAGGTGTTTATATGTCTATTTTGCACGTGTATTATTTTCCTTCAGGTGTAAAGCAGGGTTTCTGAGCTACAACACTATTGGCATTTGAGGCTGGATAATCTTTTTTTTTCCCTGCTTTTTCTTTTATTTGTATTTATTTATTTATTTTGCAGCATTTATTCCCAGGGCCATAAGTTTTTGTTTCTTCAGTTTCTTCTGGGATATCTTTCTCTTCTCTGCAACCTCCTCTTCTGGTTTAGGGACAATCTCTTCTTTTTCAGTAAGGGTCATCTCAGTGTGTCAGGGAGAGCTCACGTATGGGTTGATCCAACCATGAGCTCTGTAAGTCCTGAGCTGCATCTTGGGGGCTTTGTTCACCTGGATGTGCTCGATGACCAGAGAATCTACATCTAAGCCCTTAAGTTCAGCATTAGTCTCTGCATTTGTGAGCCTGTGCAGTAAAGATTCAGCACTCTTTCTGGGCCACCGACCCTGCATCCAGCCCCACTGGACACACCTACCAACTCCACCATTGTGACGACGGAATGGCACCCATTGCTTCTGTAAAGTGACATCCTTTAGATACTTGGTGGCTTTTGGATATTCCTACCCTTATTGGCCCGGGCAGTTTCACGTGTGTTCTTAAAGTGAACACAGAGATTTGAATCTCTTGCTTCGCATGATTTTGTAGGGTTTTCTGGGTCAAGTGAATAGTGAACCATTTTTTACAGGTTGCCTCACTCAGGCTGCTTACCGGGAAAGCGAGGCTGGATAATTCTTTGCTATGGTGGGGAATGGGTACACTCCAGGATGTTTCGCAGCATCCCTGGTCTCTTCCCCCGATACCAGTAGCATCCTCAGTTGTGACAGACATTGCCAAATGTTCCTGGCCTGGGGGAGCAAAACTGCCCCTGTTACAACCTCTGCTGTACACAATTAATGGTACAACCCCTCACCTCTTCAATAGATCACAAGTGTCCTGGAGTTAAGAACTGTATCTCATTTAGATATGAATATACCCAGGGCTAGAGCATCACCTGGCTTACCATTAGGTGCTCAGTCAATCTTTATACATTAAATTGCCTGAATCCAGAGATTAAAAATTCCTTGAGAGAGAAAGGTTTTATATATCATCGTTCTCTTATTTCGAAAGGTGATGGTTTCTAGAGACAAGGTCATAGATTTCATAGGTTCAACCACGGGCATCAAATTTGGAGTCCACATAAATCTTACCATAATATGCAAAGACGTACCGCCTCAACCTCTCAGAGGGAGACATGGCACGCAATTTTCATTCCCTAACTCAAGATCTGGGAGCGGAAGAGACCAATTATCACCAAAGAGATTTATTTTCACGTTGCAAGTAGTCCATTTTCCCCCTTTTTCTTTGTATAAACAGCCAATGGTGTTTGTCTCTTCTGATGTGTGGGCCTATAAGCATCTTATCAGCACTTGACTGTTTCTGCTTGGCACTTTCCTACGTAAATCAGGACGAGCAGGAAATTGTCCTCATAAACTCATGTGCCAGGCTGCTCTTACAAAAATCTTTGCGTGGCGTTATCTGAAAAGAGAAACCGTCTCAAGCTTTTCACGGGTTCAGTTTGCCTTAGGACAGGTGTCAGTGTCTGCTTCACATCGCGCCTGTAGAATCACACGGTCAGGCAAGGTTCTGTTTACGTGCAGATGGGGAAACGGAGAAGCTGATGATGGGCAGATTGGGATGACGGCCCACGAAGCTTCAGGAGCAGTCAAGGCCTATACCCGGCAGCAAACACAGGGCTGGCTGCGTCTGAAGGCTGAGCCACATGGCTGCGGTATTATGAGCAAGTGAAAAAGCTGTACAAATAGAGGGACCCAAGCAAATGAGGTTTCGTTGTCCTTGGCAAATGCTTGGGTTCCAATCTAAGTACCATGAACAGTGGTGGACCCAGTTGGAATAAGGGAGTGGCTCCATCAGATGTATGCTTTAGGAGTGTCTCCTTGGCTGCTGCCGAGGGGGGGTGAGTTATGTTCCAGTGGAAGCAGAGAGAACAGCAGGAAGGCTGATCACGGGACGGAGGTGCAACATAGGGCGGGGGCGGGGTGTGCGTTTCATTTTGGAAGTAGGGTCGAAGGTACTGGCTGATGGATGAGATACACAGGGTCCGGGAAAAGAGGAATCTATCGTGACCCTTTCACTGTGGCTTAGACAACACAGTGGGATCATTTGCAGAAATGGTAAAAATGGGGGAATGGGAGGCAGGCAGTTTTGTAGCATGAGAACCAAAAGTTCTGTTTGGAACATGTCCAGTTGGACATGCCTGTTGATACAGAAATTGAGACAATGTCAACATCTGGAGCTTTTCATAGATGTTGTGGTTACAAGTGTCTGTGTGTGTGTGTGTGTGTTGTATTTTTTTAATTGTATTTAGAAGTAAAGGTAGGTTATGCTGGTCTTTCTCCAAGAGCTTCCTTTTCATTACTGCCACCTATAAAATTGTTCAAGGTTTTTTTTTTGTTTTATTTTTGATGTGGTCCATTTTTTTAAGTCTTTATTGAATTTGTTACAATATTGCTTCTGTTTTCTGTTTTGGTTTTTTGGCCCCGAGGCATGTGGAATCTTAGCTCCCTGACCAGGGATCGAACCCGCTCCCCCTGCCTTGGAAGCCAAAGTCCCAACCACTGGCCCGCCAGGGAAGTCCCTATAAAATTGTTGAGAAGAGCACGTGGCTCGTGAATAAGTCCCTTCGGTGTCTTGTGTCATAAAGGGAATTTGAAGCACAATCAAAATATCCATCGAGAGATAAATGAATAAGTAGGCATCTGGTATACCTAACGCAGAGGAATTGTATGTGTCCCTTAAAAGGAAAGGCATAAATCATTCTGTAGTAATGTGTAATCATGGTACAACATATATTAGGTGCAAAAATAGCATGAATAATAAGCATGGAATCATTTCTGGATTAAGGTTTTCCAGAACCAACCAAGAGATTTATTTTAAGGAATTGCTCGCTTGATCGTCTGGACAGGCAAATGTGAAACTTGAAGGGCCGACCAGCAGGCTGGAAACTCAGGCAGAACTTCTGTGTTACCGGCTTGAGGCAGAATTCCTTTTTCTCCAGGCTTTCTCAGTTTTTTTTGCTCGTAAGGCCTTCAGAGATCGGATGGTGCCCTTGCACATGATCAAGGGTCATCTCCCTTAAAGTCAACTGAATATAGATGTGAGCTACGTCTACAAAATACCTTTAGAGCAACATCTGGACGACTGTTTGACCAAATGCCTGGGCACCATAGCCTAGCCAAGGTCACACATAAAACCGACTGTCAAAATTCTGTGTATATTAAAACAAAAATGAATGTGTTGTCTGTAGATCTGTGTAAGTATATAAAGGAAATGAGTAGAATGATATGTAGCCAACTTTTTAACTGATGAAGGGATTTGTCTCTGGGATTAAATTGGATTGAGAGGAGATAAAAAATGTGTAACAAAATGAGTGTGAGGCTGAGGATATTTCACTGGAGATAGGTCACTGCTACAGGAAGAAAAATTGTAAATTGTATTGTGTTCTCACTGTAAGTAAAACATAATTTTTATATAACCCAAAAGATATAAAACAAACAACAACAAAAAAATTTGATCATTTATCAAGAAATTAAGTTGCAGGCAGAATTTGAAACCTGAAGAACTTTTGCAAAGACATTCACACCTAAGGTGGGAAGGTGGGCTAGGTCCCCAAATTTTTGTTAATCACCCTCAAACTAAGGAGTTCAGGTCAAACTTTACGTTTTGAATAACTTCATCAGCTTTCTTATACGTTCACATGCTCGCTAGTCTTAAAATACATTTTATGTTAACTAATTAATAATGTCAGTTACCGTATTTGCCACCCTGTTTTTGAGAGAAATTCACAATAAATAACAAGGGACTCAAAATGGTTGTTTCCATAGACTCTAATTCCGGTCCTAGGACTTTATCCTTAGAAATGTGTCCAAGAGGCAAGTTATTACAGGAGAGGGTTCACAGCATTTTGAATTTTTGAGCTGCTAAAAATAATCTAAATGCCCAATTTTAAATAAATCAAAAGAATGTTGCATGATGTGATTTTTTTTCTTTTCTTTTTCTTTCTGTTTTTTAATTGAAGCATGATATAATTTTTAAGTGAAAAAATCTAGTACAAAACATTTTATGTCCCAATTATGTAAATATGTACAAATATCTAGCAACAGTGAGATTGAAGAACTGAAGGGATAGAAAGTGAGATTGATTATGAAAGATAAATGAATTTAAAAGAAGACTGAAAAAATACCTACATTCTCATATAAACTAGACATGAAGATCCTCTCTCTTGTTTCCATGTTTCTTTCCACTAGTGCTGATGGGTTAGATTTGCCTCTGTCCACTAGGGTGATAAATTCCAGGAGGCTGGATGGGGCATAGCAGGGAGAGTCCACAGGTTGGGTTGTCTGTTCTTCAAGGTTGTGTGTTGTCAGGCACTATGACCTTTATTCTAAAAGTGATAAATCCTGGACTCTGCCAAGAGTTCTGGTCTCCTCTCTGCTTCTTTGGAAGCTCCGAAGCAAGAGTGGGGCTGTCTAATTATTGGAAGATTGCTGCTTTTTAAATTCTTGAAAACCGATGGGTACACAGTTTCTAGGGCTGGAGAGCCTAGAGATGGAGATTGCAGAATCATAGGCTAGCCTTGATGGATGTTCTTTGTATTTTTTTATTTTTTATTTTCTTAATTGAGGTAGAGTTGATTTACAGTGCTGTGTTAACTTCTGTACAACAAAGGGATTTAGTTATACATACATATACAATATTTTTTAATATTCTTTTCCATTATGGTTTATCACAGGATATTGAATATAGTTCCCTGTGCTGTGCAGTAGGACCTTGTTGTTTATCCATTCTGTGTATACTGGTTTGCATCTGCTAACCCCAAACTCCCAGCCCTTCCCTCCCCCACTCCCTCTGGCCCACCACAAGTCTGTTCTCTATGTCTGTGAGTCTGTTTCTGTTTTATAAATAAGTTCATTTGTGTCATATTTTAGATTCCACATATAAGTGATATCATATGATACTTGTCTTTCTCTGTTTGACTTACTTCACTTAGTATGATCATCTCTAGGTCCATCCATGTAGCTGCAAATGGCATTATTTCATCCTTTTTTAGGGCTGAGTAGTATTCCATTGTATATATGTACCAGCTCTTCCTTATGCAATGGATGTTCTTTCTTACTAGTTTTTCTTCTCCCAGAGAGGCTGCTTTCAGCCTCTGCGTGGTCCAGAGCTTCTGTGCCCTGGGAAGGGCAGGCTTTCTCTCTCTTGCTCTGGCCACATGCTCGTTTTCCTCTTTGACCCCCGAGCTGGAAAGCATACTTGGATTTAGTGTCTCTGCCCCTTTTGGAGGGGAGGATGTGGAGAAACACATCCTGCCAAGCGTCTATCCATCCACCTGCATCTGCTATTGCACCAGTGGGGATAATGAGTGATCTGTGTGTGTGAAAGAAAAGGGGGGCTTAAGAAGTATCAGAGAGAGTCTTAACAAGAGGCTGCAGGGCAGCTGGAGGTGGAATAAATGTAGGGTTTCAAATAATTGTGAAATTAGAGGGTTCGAAGGAACAGACCAGTTTATTCTGAGGAAATAGGTGCTTGGATCTTAACTCCACTTCATACACAAAAGTAAATACTAGATGACTTAAACATCTGTATCTATCCATTATCTTTCTATCTATCCATCATCTATCTGTTACCTATTGACATCTGTTATCCATCATCTATCTGTATCTACTTATCATCTGTCTGTTATCCATCATCTATCATCTATCTGTTATCTATTGACATCTGTTATCTATTGACATCTGTTATCCATCATCTATCTGTATCTACTTATCATCTGTCTATTATCTATCTGTATCTGTATATCTACCCATCATGTATCATCTATCTATAAAAGTAAATACTAGATTACATAAATGTCTGTATCTAGTTATCAATCATCTATCTATTTCTATCCATTATCGATATTATCTTTCATCTATCTATGTCTATTATGTATCTTTATATCTATTATCTATCATCTGTTTATCATCTGTCTATATCATCTATCTTTGTCCATCTCTCTGTCATCTATCTATTTAATATATTAAAAAATCACAATAAATTGTAAGTTTTATAAAAACAAATTCGATTTTGCAGAGTATCAACTAGCAAAATCCATTTGAATATCAGGTTGGAATACATAAAAATTAAACCTTTATCATGGGGAAAAAAGGGCATTATGAGCAGAGTGAAATGGTAGAATAAAGATTTGGAGATGTGTTTTCCAAAAGCATAATTAAAAGTCTGCTAAGTAAGGATAATTAACTAATTAAATTATGATCTACTTATATCCTTTGGGACATTGTGAATCCTTTTAGGAGACTAAGGGAGGTCTCTCAGGACTGGAAAGACGTGTAAAAGTTACTGTGATAACATAGCGGAGTGTTATATATTCACGCGGTGGTCGCATAGCACGGTGGGGACAGACTCAAATTTCTCGCTGCAATGTTCAAGTCTCCCTCAGGCTATGTACCAACCCTGTGATCCTGGGCAACTTCCTTCATCCATGTTTGCCTCTGTATCCTCATAAAAATAGCCCGACTTCAAAATAACCCTACTTCAACTAAGAGGGTAGGAGCAAAAAACGAGACGTGTTGGCCTCTGTGTCTGGACCAGGGTAATCATTCCATGGGGGGGAAGGTCCCCACTCAGGCAGATACACAGAGAAAAGTCCAGGAGAGAAAGTCATGAAATGATGTCTGGTGATTCCCTCCTAGGACTGAATGGATCTCTCTACCCATCTATCTGTCTCCATACACACTCATTGTGGATAAAGCATCATTTTTTTTTAAATTATTTATTTATTTTTGGCTGCTTTGGGTCTTTGTTGCAGTGTGCGGGCTTCTCATTGCGGTGGCTTCTCTTGTTGCGGAGCACGGGCTCTAGGTGCACGGGCTTCAGTAGTTGTGGCACGTGGGCTCAGTAGTTGTGGCTTGTGGGCTCAGTAGTTGTGGCTCACGGGCTCAGTAGTTGTGGCGCACGGGCTTAGTTGCTCCGTGGCATGTGGGATCTTCCTGGAACAGGGCTCGAACCCACGTCTCCTGTATTGGCAGGCGGATTCTTAACCACTGTGCCACCAGGGAAGTCCTGGATAGAGCATCTTTGAAAGGTTTTATGAGAAACTAAGATAAGAATCTGGGTCACAGGAGCAAGCTCACCTGGGAATAGCCCTGGGAAAGGGTTGATCTCCTTTAAAGCATTTAGATGGTGCCGCCGAAGATAAAAATGCTGTCACGGAGAAAGCGTGGTATGTGAAAACATAATTAATACTATGAGTGTTGAACTTTTAATTCTTCAAGCAGTTTTAATGTTTGCTGTGCTGTTTCAAGTATTCTTTATTATCACATGTGTGCTTGTGCTAAAATTGCTAAGAAATTAGGAAAGATGAAAAGGAGGACTAGGAACTTTCTTCAGGGCAATTTAATTATAAAAGAGATGAATCCTCAAAGATTGTGTCATTGTGAGATGCTCCTATACAACAGGGGAAAGAAAACCCATCATACACCTAAAGGAGACTGATTTGAACTCTTGGCTTTTATTCAGATGTTCACAGTCTGTCTTGTGCAAGAACAGTCATTTTGACATAAATAGATGGGGCTTCAAAGAAGTAAATTTTGTTATAAACCACCAAGAGGGAAACATAATCCCACTTAAAAAGAAAGCATGTCCCAATCTTCAGGGGACCTCAATTTATTTTTACTTACCCTTTGAAGATCATATATTGTTTTGAAAGAACGCTTTGAAAAAACAGAAACCAGAAATGAGTTGAATTATTCATTTTTACGAAACGTATCGTGGTTGGTTTATAAGACTTCGTAGTACTTGGCAGTAATACGTCAGAGTAATGACATTTAAAAATACTTGAACAGAAAGAGATTGCACTATTAAGCAACTTGGTAAAGAGCTTTTAGTACTATTATTGATATGACAAAGGAAACCCAATGCAGTGGTTTAATTGGATTCTGTACAAACAAAATAATCCACAATAGTAAAATCGCAGTATTGGAAATCATTTTGTAATTCATTTTGTAAACTATTTGTTTTATAAAATGAAGCCAAACTTTTGTGTAATCAAATCCTACAGAATGGGTTAATATCAGATTCATTCTGGGAATTCCCTGGCGGTCTAGCAGTTAGGCCTCTGTGCTCACATTGCCGAGGGCCCAGGTTCAATCCCTGGTCGGGGAATTAAGGTCCCACAAGCCATGCAGCTTGGCGAAAAAAAAATAAAAATCAGACTCCTTCTAATCTGAATACTATTTTAAAGGGAAAATATTACCATGATGTTCCATGTAGGTATTTGTAAATGTAAAAAGAGCTTCCAAAGTCTCTGTTCCAATGGTGAGGTAGCTTGTGCTAGGCAGATATGCAAACAGCACAAACCAGGGACAAACCAGTACGTCCTTACAGGTCTTTTATAGTGTGATTCTAGTTTTAAAAAAAAACAATTTGCCGAAGTGCTATGAATCTTATTACAGTTGAATACCAAAAAGAAAATGGAAGGTACCCCAAAGAACGTTTCTGCATTCAGTACTTCCATCCAGGTTGTCCCTTCTGTGGCAAAGAACGGCCCACATCCTACCAAAACCATTTCTTCTTCCCTAGCACACCTAACTTCCTTGTGCTTCACTTTATTGTGCTTTGCAGATATTGCTTTTTTTTTTTCTTTTTTTTTTTCTTTTTTTTCTCAAATTCAAGGTTTGGGGCAACTCTAATTGAGCAAGTGTATTGGCACCATTTTTCCAAAGGCATTTGCTCACTTTGTGTCTCACTTTGGGTCATAGGTTGGTAATTCTCACATCTCAGACTTTTTCATTATTTGCGTATCTGTGATCAGTGATCTGTGGTATTATCTTGCAGAAAGGTTATGGCTCAGGTCACGACTCACTGAAGGCTCCGAGGATGGTTTGAATTTTTCAGTAAGAAAGTATTTTTTAGTTAAGGTATATGCGTTGTCTTTAGGCTTAATGTTATTGCACACTTAACAGACGACAGTCTAGTGTATCCATAACTGTTATATGCACTAGGAAAGCAAAACATTCCTGTAACTCTCTTTGTTGTAATTTTGGCTTTACTGTATCTCCAAGGTGTATGCCTGTATTAGGCGGCCAGCTGGGAGGGGTTGCTGGACCCCAATCATAACTAGGTAGTTGAAAATAACAAAGTTATTAGTAGCCTGGATCCCTGCATGACTCAATGTAGCGGAGTCAGCAACCAACCTGGAAAATGAGAGACAAGCTTTTCTGTTAGAGTTTTCGCCTTTTTAGATTTTCACATTACAGCGTTGTAACTTTTTGGCTGAATACTACATCCTGAGTGATTTATGTTACCATGTCTTTCTTCATGAAAAGTCTAGTCATTTTGCTCTGATATTCAACAGTGCAATTTTGAAGGCATTTTTACTTCTAGTATATTTTTGGATGGGAAAAATACGTAACTTTATTACTTTCCTAGAATTTTTCTTATCATTTTTTAAAGCTGAAGCTGTCCCTCTGAAGGCTTGCTGGAAGCAAATAAAATAGCATTCATGTTTTCTCATGCTTGCTTATATATGTGTGCAAGGATAGTCCTTTAATTTTTTTTTCTTTTAAATTAGAAGTTCAAGAATTTCATGCTTCGTTACGGAGTAACAATGAAATACTTGGAAGATAACCAAACTGAAATCAGAGAACCCTTTTGACTCCTAGCTCTGAAGACTTGGGGCTAATTAATATCTTCCATTTGTAGTTTTTATATATGGAATAAAATGATGTCAAAATATTAAAAATTCTGGAACAAGTGCACAAAATAGTGAACTTGCTCCTTATCAGCTTGGGGTCTTCAGCTCCTCCAACATAACATAAAGAAGTTTTTGTTTTTATCTCCACAGAAAGTAAAGTCAATTAAGTGATATTTTATTCCCACCTTAACTATTGTTTTTGTTTGTTTGGGGTTTTTTTTTTTTTTTTTTTTGGTTAATAAGAGCTTTCTTTTTCTCCCCAAAAGGTAGCTTTGAACAGCTTTGTTCTATTTTGATGGGGTGGAATTTAAGATTTTTTAAAAGATTATTTAATTGAAGTATAGCTGATTTACAGTGTTGTGTTAGTTTATACTGTACAGCAGAGTGATTCCATTATACATACATATATATGTACTCTGTGTGTGTGTGTGTGTGTGTGTACACACACACACACCCACATTCTTTTTCCATTATGGTTTATCACAGGATATTGAATATAGTTCCCTGTGCTATACAGTAGGCCTTGTTGTTTATCCCTTCTATATATACTAGTTTGCATCTGCTAACCCCAAACTCCCAATCCATCCCTCCCCCACCCCTTCCCCCTTGGCAACCACAAGTCAGTTCTGTCTGTGACTCTGTTTCTGTTTTGTAGATAAGTTCATCTGTGTCATATTTTAGATTCTACATATAAGTGATATATGGTATTTGTATTTCTCTGTCTGACTTCACTTAGTATGATGATCTCTAGGTCTATCCACGTTGCTGCAAAAGGCATTATTTCACTCTTTTATGACTGAGTAGTATTCCATTGTATATATGTACCACATCTTCTTTATCCATTCATCTACTGATGGACACTTAAGTTGCTTCCATGTCTTGGCTATTGTAAATAGTGCTGCTGTGAACATTGGGGTGCATGTATCTTTTTGAATGATAGTTTTGTCTGGATATATGCCCAGGAGTGGGATTGCTGGGTCAAATGGTAGTACTATTTTTAGTTTTTGAGGAACCTCCATACTGTTCTCCATAGTGGCTGTACCAACTTAACATTCCCACCAACAGTGCAGGAAGGTTCCCTTTTCTCCACGCCGTCTCCAGAGTTTTCAACTGTTAAGTTTTTAAGTGCAGTGAGGAAGAAATAGAAAACTGTGTTGGAAAATTATTTTAAACCAAATTATTATGGCTTTACTTTTTAGCAGAAACTAGGAAATAACATATTTTTCAGTATGAAGAATATAGAGGTATTTATGCTGAATTTTTCACTTTCAGTAAAATACGTATGGATTTCTATCTACTGGTTTTCTTTTATTTTTTATCATGTGACTTTCCTTTGAGAGAAGCATTTTATTCCCAACATGCACAAACTTGAAAATGGCTACTTTTGATCTGCATTTTGAATAAATGTTTCTGATCACAAATGTGGGACAGTTTGAATCATCATACTTGCCTATTTCAATTTTCATACATGTCAAATCCAATACACTGCAGATATGAAATCTGTATGGATAGTTGTTGATCAATGATGTATATATTTTACATAAATGGTTTGATAATTTCAATTTATTGAGCATTTAAAATAAATCGTATTCTACATCAAAATACAATGTAGTATTCATCACATCCTAAAAATAAATGTGCTATGGATGCTAACTGATTTAAATTTGTGACCATAGACAATTTATTCGTTCTGAACATTTGAAGACATTCTTCCTATTTTCTCTGCAAGAGTTTAATCAACTAATTACTCTCTCTATTTTCTACTGGGAGCATCAGGTTTCTTGCTTTCATGATATAATATCGTCTTCTCCATTTACAATTATGTTGTGTTTTTCTTCATTCAGTACTTGCTTTGCTGTGGACTTTTAATGAATTTGATATTGAAGCTCATCCTATAAAATTTTTTTTCTAAATATAGACAATTCATAAACATTTTACATAAATATTTTATAAAATTTTATGCTGTATCTAAAAACGTCAGAGTATATAATCATGCTAGTTTCAAAACCTTTTTCGCAATTATTTTTTAGAACACCAAACCATGCCCCTATGAAAGTACTAGTCTGCTGAGGTAGGGAAAGGTGGTCATGGGAGATGGGAAATACTGAATGCTGTATATTGACCCGGCATTTTGATGTATATGCAGCAGTAATGCAAAAGGAGGGAGTTTCGTGCATGCCTGTGTATTTCTCATTTTCCAATAGGCTTATAAAGGAGCTGGCTTTTTTGTTGGATAAACGTACATAGTGCCGCATGGTAATTATTTCTGTTTCTCAGTAAAATGCGACTACTTTTAAATCCAACAAACATGGTAAGAACCACCTCAAAGCCGTCTGCGTCTATGTTAGCAGAAATCTACAGGTTTGCTTCTCTAGAATTCAAAGCATAGCAAATATAAACAATCCCGCTTCATTAAGTGTAGGATGAATTCCCAGCCGCTCTCTGGGTACAAAGTTTGCTGGGCAAGTCTAGGCAGATGGATTAGTGCCAACACAAAGAATAATAATAGAAATAGGTATAAAGATGTTTGCAAACCAGCCTAATCAGCTTCCTAAAATGACGGCCAGTTTTCCACCGGGAACCACCAAACGTGATGTCTGTATCTTTCAAGTATGAGATACATTTGTCTACCATCTTTTACGCCTCCATTCCATGACATTCAAAATGCATCAGGCATGAAAAATACACAGAGCTTGGAACAGTAATAAGGGATCCGAATATGCTTCTTCCTGAAGGTTTTCTATCTTCGGACATCCGACCACCTCTGACAGCGTATGTTTGTGATAAACTAGGTTCAGAGGGAGTAAGGAAGGTAACCTGCAGGAAACTGAGATGTGGAAAGTTTATTTTTTTTACTCTGTAGAGCAGAGGCCTGACCTCACATTCACTGACCTCGGAGAGGCAGACCACCCCACCTAGAAAGTGCGTGTTGACCACTTACTCTGAGGAATCAGAATTACATATACTATATAGACTCATGGTATAGAATTATAATCTTTTACCAGAAAAATCTCTGTATGTCAAATGTACAAATTAGACAGCTAGAGGATTGAACATTCCTAACCATGAAAGGAAGGAGGCATCGTTATCAAGTCTAAGCTTGTACTGCTAGCCACAGGACAGGCCAATAAATGGGGAGATGAGGTCCTGGGGCAAGGAATAGCAACTTTATTTGGAAAGCCAGCAGACTGAGAAGATGGCAGGCTAATGTCCCAGAGACCCATCTTGCCCAAGTCAGAATTCAGGCTTCTTTTATACTAAAAAGGGGCAGGGGTGTGGTTGGGTCTTGCAGACGTCTTTGTGTTGGAATCCTTTGTTCTTGCCTCTGTCCAGGTAGGTCAGGTCTTGATGGTCCTGTAAACCTCCAACAAGACAAATGTTATTGTCTGTTCGGCAACTTTTTCTCTCTATAGGTGTGGTAAAGTGTTATACCCTTAAAGGTCAGAGCCTGGAAAATGGGCTCTCCTGTATATTTCAGGCTCTAGGCAACATTTTTAACTTGAAGCTAAAGCAATAGACCAGCGGTCCCCAACCTTTTTGGCACCAGGGACCGGTTTCATGGAAGACAGTTTTTCCACAGACTGGAGTTGGGGGTGACGGTTCAAGCAGTCATGCGAGCGATGGAGAGTGGCAGATGAAGCTTGAAGCTTCGCTTGCTTGCCCGCCACTCGCCTCCTGCTGTGTGGCCCTGCCCCTAAGAGGCTGGTTCCTAACAGGCTGCGGACCAGTAACCGTCCGCGACCTGGGGGTTGGGAACCCCTGCAATAGAATACAAAGTTTAAAGTTAAAAACAGATCCAAAATGGAGTCAGATTTGTGCTTATGTATTACAGTATCATTTTCCTAAAGATTCTGTCTTTGTTTAAAAATTTTTATTGGAGTATTGTTGATTTGCAATGTTGTCTTAGTTTCAGGTGTACAGCAAAGCGAATCAGTTATACATACACATATATCCACTCTTTTTTAGATTCTTTTCCCATCTAGGTCATTACAGAGTATTGAGTAGAGTTCCCTGTGCTATACAGTAGGTCCTTATAGTTATCGATTTTATATACAGTACTGTGTATGTGTCAGTCCAGTCTTCCAGTTTATCACTTCCCCCCCGTTTCCCCTTGGGTAACCATAAGTTTGATTTTGATACCTGTGAAGACTTGACTATGGGGGAGATGAGATTGGTTTTAGCAAGAATGCTTTTGCTTTAATGCTGAAAACACCCCAGACCAACTACGGCAAGTTAAGTAATCTCTATCCAGGGCTCTGTGTGAACAAGGAAGGTGCATACTTAATGCAGATTGAGTGTTCTCTGTCAGCTGCCTTACAAATATACTGCATTTAACGTTCTCTAACATTGTCTGAACTTGTTGTAACCTGGAAACGTTGAGAAAGTCCCAAAGCCGGTAATCACTACACTAAGATTTTAAGCCTAGGTGAAACAATCCTCAAAACCCATGATTCTAAGCTTAAAAGCATCAGGGAACAAAATACTGGTCCACCTTCTCCCTGAGATTCCGAGGACTGAAGAAGCCTTGAGTCTCTGCCAACTCCGTGTCACCCAAAGAATTTAAGGAAGAATTGCCATAACTTTGATGAAGAGAAGTTTGGATCAAGGATTTCTAGAGTGACACAAAGAAATGAGAAAATGTATCTCAAATAAAAAGAAAACTATTTGAGGTTAATTTACAGGGTTCTCTGTAAGTATCCTCTTATTTTTGTTTTCATGTATAAACTAAACCAGGAATAATCCAGGTTGTGATGAACACTTCCAATATAAAAGGATAGAAGTTACTTGTGCAGGTCCTACTGACCTTATACAAGCATGAGTATGTAGAATAACCACTGTGGGACTTCCCTGGTGGCGCAGTGGTTAAGAATCCGCCTGCCAATGCAGGGGACACGGGTTTGAGCCCTGGTCTGGGAAGATCCCGCATGCTGTGGAGCAACTAAGCCCGCGAGCCACAACTACTGAGCCCATGTGCTGCAACTACTGAAGCCCGCCTACCTAGAGCCCGTGCTCCACAACAAGAGAAGCCACTGCAATGAGAAGCCCGCTCGCCACACCTAGAGAAAGCCCACGTGCAGCAACGAAGACCCAATGAGGCCAAAACTAAATAAAAATAAATAAATTTTTAAAAAAAGAATAACCATTGATATAGAAAGATGTCAATGAAATCATCTATGGTTTTATTTTCATTTACATTTTATCATTTCATTTACTTTAAATCTTTGGATTTTATCAACAAAATCTATGTTAATTCATAACTTAAAATAATGGATCAACCTTACGTAGTTTACAAAATAAGACACTACTGGTTGAACTATTTCTTCGTAAAAGAAGCTTTGTTACTAAACTGTAATATTAGAGTTTAAGCTTAAATATTCTCCCTAAAATTTTGCCTTCAGTTACAAGGTCTCGTATACATTAAACTGACAGATTCTTTCAATCCAGCAACAACTGTTGTTTTCCTTGCCCCAGTGAAAAATAAACTGCAGGAGATTCCTGGATTAACAAGAGAGATTGGGTCCATATGCATATAGTTGTCTCCCACTGCAAACTCTCTGGTCATAATATGTGTTACACGATTCAGTGTAATTGCCAGATAATTTCTTAGGATGTAATTTGTATTTCTGCATTGACGTAAAGACTGAAATATTAAAGACTCATAAATTAATGAAGGCCTCCTCAGTTGATCGTATCAGAATCAAGTACTTAGGTTGAACCTCTCTGCTCGACAAACGGGCTCATTTGGCAGACACTGAGAGTGAGAACGCCATGTGGCTTTCACTACATTTAAAATTTTTCATTTGACCTCAGGGTAAAAACAAAAAATAGATATACTCTACTACAAATGATTTGGCGAAAGCCATTGGATCAAATGAGCCTTGCTTTTTCCTTCATGTGATGTTTTTTAATTTATTTTATTCAACTATAGTTGATTTACAATGTTGTGTTAATTTCTGCTGTACAGCAAAGTGATTCAGTTATACATATTTGTACATTCTTTTTCATATTCTTTTCCATTATGATTTATCACAGGGTATTGAATATAGTTCCCTGTGGTAGACAGTAGGACCTTGTTGATCCATCCTATATATACTAGTTTGCATCTGCTAAACCCAAACTCGTAATCCTTCCCTCTCCCACACCCTCCTCCTTTACAACCACAAGTCTGTTCTCTTTGTCTATAAGTCTGCTGCTGTTTTGTAAATAAGTTCATTTATATCATTTTTAGATTCCACATATAAATGATATCATATGGTATTTGTATTTCTCTGACTTACTTCACTCACTATGATCATCTCTAGGTCCATCCATGTTGTTGCACGTGACATTATCTCATTCTTTTTCATGGCTGAGTAATACTCCATTGTATATATGTACCACATCTTCTTTATCCATTCATCTACTGATGGACACCTAGGTTGCTTCCA
This sequence comes from Eubalaena glacialis, assembly GCF_028564815.1. Taxonomy (NCBI): domain Eukaryota; kingdom Metazoa; phylum Chordata; class Mammalia; order Artiodactyla; family Balaenidae; genus Eubalaena; species Eubalaena glacialis. The sequence goes on along the minus strand of NC_083736.1, from coordinate 2,954,144 downwards.
TGCCTTGGCTATTGTGAATAGTGCTGCTATGAACGTTGGGGTGCATGTATCTTTTTGAATGATAGTTTTGTCTGGATATATGCCCAGGAGTGGGATTGCTGGGTCATATGGTAGCTCTATTTTTAGTTTTCTGAGGAACCTCCATACTGTTCTCCATAGTGGCTGCACTGACGTACATTCCCACCAACAGTGCAGGAGGGCTCCCTCCTTGGTGTGACTTTCTATTCCCTGAGCTCTTTCTCTTTTAGTCCGTGCTCCTTGGTTTGTTTCTTTCCTTCTCCATTTATGAATATCTCCACGTGGTGTCTTCCATTTTCCTCGCAAGATCAACAGTCATAGCAACTGCAAACAATGATAACACCAAACTTCCCAAATCTACAGAAATTTCAGGTGACATTCACTCTGCCCTCACCTCCTTCTCCACCATCTGCCTTTCTTCCTCGTTTCAGTCCTGTATTTTGCACACCTCCTTGTTAGGAATAATTCTTTGTGAGGCTTCTGATATCGGGGAGCGACGTCTGTCCTCACTTTTTCTGTTGTTTCCCTTTTCTCCTGGATTTCGTCCTCTTAAGAGACTGTAATGAACACATGTGCAAGCCTGTTTTCATTGTGTATTTACCCGATTTCTTTGTAATTGAACGCTCTTGCTTCCGTGCTCCCTTCTTTCTCCTTCTCAAGATTTGGGGTAGCTGCAGCTCCTTCTGACTCATGACGTTTGTCTTCTCTTGCCTGCCCCCCCAATATTCTTTTCTAATGCCATGCATTCAACTCCCTTTTCTAAAAGCCACTCCCAGACTTCTGTCTTCAATTCAGAGCTTCCTGAAAATCCACATTGCTTTCCAAAAGGTTAAACATTGTCATGTCTCTTTGGATATCTGATAGCATCTCAAACTGGAAAAGTCAGTTGTGATTTTATGGGCTTTTTAAAAATTAGAGTTGATTATTATAACTCTATATATTATATATTATAACAGTTTCAGGTGTACAGCATATTTTATAGATTATAATCCATTTAAAGTTATTGTAAATTATTGGCTATATTCCCTGTGTTCTACATTGTATCTTTGTATCTTATTTACCTTATACATAATAGTTTGTATGTATGGTCTTTCTTCAGCCATCTGAGCCTAGCAAATTTGTTTTATAGTTTATTTAGAGATCATGGTGCCAGTTAACTGGGAGAAATTATTTCTCATAAATTAGAAATATAGATTAGGGCAACTATTAAAAGGGAATTTCATCTTCTAATATTAAATCTAGGCTTTATGATGTCCTAGGGAACTGTCAGTGTCTATGCTTTTTCCCATTTTTACATGGCATTGGGAGCAGCCTTAAGAACCGTTAAATATGCTTTCACAGTACAAAATGCTTAGAGCCTCCATAAAATGAACATGTTAAAAATAAAATTTGAAAATCAGTGCAAATGTGCTGAATGAAGAGACATGTATATTGAGAGGGTCATCAAGAGAAAGTGTTCCAATGGTTTCACAGTAAATAAAAACTCAATCTCAGGAGTCCCCTTTTAATTAAAGTGGAATTTAAGAATATTTCAAAGTGTACTACTTATTGCATAGCTTTAAGTGTAAGATTATTTTTCCTGTTTATGAGAATAAGCCACGAGATAAAAGAGGAATTCTCATTAAAACATATAACACAAAAACACTTGAGAATTTCTCTCTGATGGACTTATTCATGATTTATGTATAATTCCATTGGATTTTATTTCACAAGGACTTTTATTTGCATTAAGTCAATATCCTTTTGTACAAAGTTTGATCCTGAAATGTCTGAGAATCTACAACATATTTTTGATAAAAATCCTATTCGGAGGAGAACATCACACCATTATTTATAACACACAGTCCTTTAAATTGGATGGAACTGCAGCTGGCTTCATGATTACATGTCTACATGTGTTATCATGCAACTGGAAGTGAAAAAGATCTCAATTCTGTGCTCAAATGTGGATCTGGTTATCAGGACATGGTTATGGTCTAGCACAAGTTAGAATATAGAGATAAGCTCTCCACATTCCAGGGTCTACCTTTCTTGGAGCAGAGTTATATTTTATCTAGAACGTTCCTCAGTTCCTCACTTTGCAGGCTTGGAGTCAGAAATCCATGAGATCTTCCCCATTCTGGTTCGCTTAGTCAATGACTATGTGTAGACTTTGCCCTCTTAGCATATAATGGCTATAGGACAGTTGAACCCAAGGAGATGCGAACAGAAACTTAAGTGCCTTGTTTTAAGAGCATCCCGGTGTTGCCTTGACTTCACTGTAATCCCCAGGATTTCAGTGCTGTCTAGGTGTAATGCCAGGTCCGGTAGGCCATCAAGGTGGGTAGCTTTCAATACATGAGAATGCACGTCCAAGAAAATTAATGCAGTGTCCCGATACTTCAGCTTAGCATTGAAAAGTTAAATCACATCTGCTTGGATAGAGTTCCAAATACCCAGGATCTTCCTAGAGGCCGTTAAATGCAAAGTTTTAAAATTTACTGGACCCTCTTTATTGAACTATTTTTAACAGGCTGGAGTGGCAAAACATTTTTAGGCAGTGGGGGTCTGTCCCTTTCCCAAACGATGTGAAAGACCGGGCTGTGTTAGACGGGGTAGTAAGAGCAATACAGCTTCAGGGATTTTCCGGTTGTTTTTTTAATAAATATATTTTCCACATCAGCTACTTCAAGCTGTGTTGCTGGGACTTTTTTTCCATTCTTTACAAGTACATGTTTTTGGGTGAGTTCAAAAAGATTCAACTAGGCACTGTCCTTTGAGTGTGGTGATAAAATAGAGGTGACACAGGCTTAAGACCAAGTGTCAGTTGCTGATGGAGAATTGTCAGGATTTGAGCACCACGTGCTTTCCAGGGAGCACAGGTGATGGGAATCAAATGAAAACCAAGACACTAGTATATCAAAAATAACTTATAAAAAATAACTTGTAAAAAATTGGGGGAAAAGAAAACAAAACAGGACTTCCCTGGTGGCACAGTGGTTAAGAATCCGCCTGCCAACGGAGGGGACATGGGTTCAATCCCTGGTCCTGGAAAATCCCACATGCCGCGGAGCTGCTAAGCCTGCGAGCCACAACTACTGAGCCCGCGTGCCACAACTACTGAAGCCCGCGCGCCTAGAGCCCGTGCTCCGCAACAAGAGAAGCCACTGCAATGAGAAGCCCGTGTGTCGCAACGAAGAGTAGCCCCCGCTCGCCGCAACTAGAGAAAGCCCGTGTGCAGCAACAAAGACCCAACGCAGCCAAAAATAAATAACAAAACAAAAAAACAAAACCCAGTTAAGAAAAAGCAAGCGTAGTCTCTTTTAAAAATAAAATTGACTATAATATTGGGAACCACAAGGAATGTCTTCCTTAACTTGAAAGTTTTTAATAAAAGGATTAATATCCCTCTGTTTACAAATCTCTCAATCTTTCTCCCAATTTTATTCACATTATTACTATTATTTTTTTGGCTCTCAGTTCTCAAGAGATTTACTCATATACTTTGGAAAAACAATGCGAACTGTTGAACCATATTTGAAATCTATTTCAGTAAGAATGTGGATACTTAGAAAATCAGATTACTTCTGCGTTTGGAAGAACAGTTAGTCTAATCTAAGCGTCTTCCTCCTAGTTCAACCATTTTTCCAGCGTTCCACCAAATTATTCATCAGCCTATGCCTGTACATCTCCAGGGTGAGGGGATTCAATGCCTTGAAAAAAACAAACTTGAAAGTATAACTTTTTACTGAAACGTGACTAAAAGGGTAAAACTGTTAGCATAGAAAAATGTTGTATCCACATTCATTTAAGATTAAGAAAAGCCCATCATTTCTTACCTTCTCCCAAATTAAATGATAGAAGTAATATTTGATTGCAATTTTAAATTCCATAACAGTTTTCACATATATTTAATCCAATTATGGTCGCGAAGTTAAAGCAGGTTCCCACAGCTTTAAAAAAAAAAACTTAACAATATATATTATGAAAGTATCCAACACTAAATAAATGGGCAATATGTGTGGATCCTTCTGTCTTAGGCATTAAATAATCCCTATTTGATAAATAAAGGCAATGAGGGTCAGGAGAGAGAAATGAATTACCAAAGATACCATTAGAATTCAGATTTCCTGCTTTACAACTGTATGACCTTTCCAATCTACCGTGCTAATTTTCTTGTTCTCCAATAGGAATATTTTTCATGCTAACTTTTTTCTAATTGTACTTTTTTTTCTCCCAGAGGGATATTTATTGCTCTCTATGCCAATACCTGTTAAAAGATAGTTTAAGAAAGATATGCTTATGTCATTATTTGCCTGTCTGTGTAGTAAAATATCACATGTATCGATGTCAGGACAAAATATGTTCAAATTCAGCTTTGTTGATGACTTATTGCATGAATTCACATAAATTATATTTCTTATGCCTCAGCACTCTATTCTCTGTGATGTGTATTTTTTTTTTTTATCTTTCCAAGTTTTTATTGTGGCAAAAAAACATAACCTATAATTTCAAATTTTAACCAGTTTAAAGTATACAATTTTTTACCTTTTGGTTGATTTTTATTGAGATATAATTTACATATATAACATTGTGTACATTTAAGGTGTCCAGTGGGTTAATTTGACACATTTGTATATTGCTTTACGATCACCACCGTAGCTTTAGCTAATGCCTCTGTCCATGTACATAATTATTATTTTTTTGTAGTCAGAAGGTTTAAGATCTAGTCTCTTAGGAATTTTGAAGTATATAATACACTATTGTTGACTGTAATCTCTATGCTGTGCATTAGCTCTCCAGAATTTATGCATCGTCTGTTTGTAAGTTTGTATCACTAAACAGCATTTCCACCTACTCCCTACCTACCCAGTCTCTGGGAACCACCATTCTACTCTCTGATTCTACGAGTTCAGCTTTTTTAGATTCAACGCATAAGTGAGATCATACAGTATTTATATTTGTCCTTTTGTGTCTGGCCTGTCTCACTTAACATAATGCCCTCAAGGTCCATCCATGTTGTCTCAAAAGGCAAGGTTTCCTTCTTTTTATGGTGAATAATATTCTGCTATGTATACTTACTACATCTTTTTTAAAAAAAAATTTTATTGGAGTATAGTTGACTGATAATATTGTGTTACTTTTTGCTGTACAGCAAAGTGAATCAGTTATACATATATCCAGTCTTTTTAGATTCTTCTCGCATATAGGTCATACACAGTATTGAGTAGAGTTCCCTGTGCTATACAGTAGGTCCTTATTAGTTATCTATTTTATATACAGTAGTGTATATATGTCAGTCCCAGTCTCCCAATTTATGCTTCCCCTGCTTTCCCCCCTGGTAACCATACGTTTGTTTTCTACTTCTGTGACTCTATATTTTTACCATTTTTTAAGATTCCACATATAAGCGATATATGATATTTGTCATTCTCTGACTTACTTCACTCAGTATGACCATCTCTAGGACCATCCATGTTGCTGCAAATAGCATTTCATTCTTTTTTATCGCTAAGCAATATTCCATCGTATATATGTACCACATCTTCTTTATCCATTCATCTGCCGATGGGCATTTAGGTTGCTCCCATGTCCTCGCTATTGTAAATAGTGCTGCTATGAGCACTGGGGTGCATGTGTCTTTTCGAATTTCGGTTTTCTCCGGGTATATGCCCAGTAGTGGGATTGCTGGGTCATATGGTAACTCTATTTTTAGTTTTTTAAGGAACCTCCGTACTGTTCTCCATAGTGGCTGCACCAATTTACATTCCCACCAACAGTGTAGGAGGGTTGCCTTTTCTCCACACCCTCTCCAGCATTTATTGTTTGTAGATTTTTTGATGATGGCCATTCTGACCAGCGTGAGGTGGTACCTCATTGTAGTTTTGATTTGCGTTTCTCTAATAATTAGTGATGTTGAGCATCTTTTCATTTGCTTTTTAGCCATCTGTATGTCTTCTTTGGAGAAATGTCTATTTAGATCTTCTGCCCATTTTTTGATTGGGTTGTTTGTTTTTTCTGATACTGAGCTGCATGAGCTGTTTGTATATTTTGGAGATTAATCCCTTGTTGGTTGCTTCGTTTGCAAATGTTTTCTCCCATTCTGAGGGTTTTTTTTTTTTCATTTTGTTTGTGGTTTCCTTTGCTATGCAAAAGCTTATAAATTAAGTTTACCCGTATTGTAGTGAGTATCAGAGCTTCATCCCTTTCTGTGTTTGAACATTCCATTGGACGGATGGACCACATTTTGTTTATCTATTCATCTGCTGATGTACATTTGCACTGCTTCCACCTTTCACTATTATGAATACTAATTCTCTGATCATCCATGTAGATGTATTTGCTTAAATACTTGTTTGCAATTTTCTGGGGTCTGTATACCTAGGTCTGGAATTGCTAGGTCATTTTCTGCTGAGTTTTGCACATTATATTTTTTATTTCAACGGACGTAAATATGATTTCTGCAAGCTCACATGACCTCGTACTTTGAATGACATTCTTTCTCATTATCAAATGACTGCTCCTTTAAAATAATTTTATCCTGCACACAATAGATAGAGAGGGTATGTGAAAATATGAGCAAAATGTATTTTGATGTGGAGGTTTATTTGGCATTATCAATCTATTCCAATCACAAATTGCTGTTATAGCCAGGCCAAGTTAAAAATTCCCTTAAATATATGAGGGACAGCACATTAAAAATGACCCAGGAATTTTAAACCAAGTTGAAACTGAAGACTATGCCACACACGTGCTATTCATGGCAATTATCACTTTATTGTCTTTCTAACAAGTATTGCAAGTCTTCAGACGTCTGCATGTGATGTGTCCTTTCTGTAATGCTGAAAGTATGGCAAGATTGAACTGTTTGTGGGTTAACATATTTATTTAAATGTCTACTTAAGGTATCTTTTTTGTTGCCCTATTAAAAAACATTAACTCAGTACAAAGATCTAGAAAAGATGTTCACTGAACTATAGTTGAAAGTCACAGCCTGTGTATCAATGAAAGTCCCAGGTTCCAATTTTTTTTAAGAAAAGAAACTCCTCAGGGATAAATGAAGATGGAGAGCATGTCTCTAAGCCCCTGCAGAAAGCCCTCCCCTTCAGACTCGCAGATCCATCTTCCATGCAGGAGATCCTAAATTAGGGAACAGGACAGTTGAAGGAGCCCCAGACTGTCCATGTTCTGTGTGTTTCTGTTGTCTGCATTTGTTTGCATAGCACAGTGAAGCAGCAGGACGGTTTAATTACCACCATCTTTCTTGGAGCAAATTAATCTGCACTCACCTGCAGGGAGTCAATGAAGCAGAAAAGACCCCAGTGGAGAAATATTTCTTTTGTGTAGCAAAGCTCAAACCTAGTTTAAACCTTGAAATGCCAACGTATAATTTATCTCACTGTTCTCTGACTATCAGCAATTAAGATACCAGGTAAAAATAGGACATTGGAAGGGGTTTCTAAACACTTGGTGGAGGCTGGCTCATGTCTGCTCTGTTTAAATGTATCACCCACAACTGTCTTCCGGTTTGGAGACCGCAGACTTCTCATCAATCCCTATTTTCTTCCACAAGATTTGGAGCTAATGGTTTGTAGAAAATAACCAGCGTGTTGCATTTTTTCCCCCTTTGTAGATTTTTTTTCTTCCGTTATTTTACGAGGAAGTTTCACTTTCCTTTCTTTGTTTTTCTCATAAAAATGAGTGCATTTGGATGGGATTTGTAATGCAAGATGTATTTCAAACTAAATGAAAATGAAAAGAAAACACATTACGATGTGGGATATGCAGGAAAAGTAACAGAAAAATTGGTCTTGGGATGCTTGCATTAGTTTAAAAAAAAAAAGTCTCAGAGAAAATATCTAAGCTTCTGCTTTAAAAGCCAGAAAAATGAGAGCAAATTAAATCTAAAGTAAGTGGAAGGAAAGAAATAATGAAGCGCAGAACAAAAATCAATGAGAGACAAAACTGTTAAACAATGGATGAAACCAATTAAATCCAAAGCTGGTCCTTTGGAAAGTTCAGTAAAATTGATTAATTTCTAGCCATCTAGTCAGGAGGAAGAAAAGAGGTAAGACACAAGTAGATAAAATAGGGGCACTGCTAAGGGCTTCATAAATATTGATGTAATAATTAGTGACTATTATGAACAAGTTAATACCGATACATCTGGCAACTTAAAGAATCAGTGAACAAATTATATAAAAGATGCAAATTATTAAAACTCACACAAGAAAAAAAAATAACTTATATAGTCCTGTGTATATTTAACAAATATAATTTGCAGTAAAATAGTTTCCAAAGAAAACTTGAAACAAAAATGGCTTATTAGGCGAATCCTAAAAAAAAGATTTATGGAATAAAAATACTGAATGCAGGCAAAATCATTTAGAAAATAGAATATGAGAAAATGCTTTCTAAGTCATTTTAGGAGGCTAGTAGAATCAGAACATAAAAAAGACATTACAATAAAAAGAAACTACAGATGAATAAATCTAGTAAATCCCTAGTAAATCTAGGTGTAAAAATCCTTAACAAAATAATAGAATAATAGAATCTACCGATGTATAAAAATGGTCATACATCTTGGCCAAGTTGGGTTTCAACATAGGAATATATGGTTGGTTTCACACTCAGTAACCCATCAGGATAAGTCAACATATTAATAGAATAAAAATGAGATTCCAAGTGATAAGAATAAGAACAATTTGCTAAGAATAACTGAAATAGAAAAAGCAGTTGACAAAACTGAAATATAAAAGCTAAAAATATAATTTTTCTGTAAGAAATTATAAGACAATTGGTGACCTTCCGTTAGGAGAAGATCTTGTAGGTAGGACACAAAATACAGAGACCTTAAAGGAAAACTATAAGTTGTGTTTCATTAATATTTAAAATTTCCATGTTTAAAGACTTCAGAGTGTGATATTAATCCACAAATTGGGAGAAAGAATTTACAAAATAAAGGGTTTCTTTTTTAAAATTTTTTTCAGCCGACTATAGAAAGAACACTCAAAAATGAGCAAGAAGAACATCAGCACAAAATGATTTAAATGGCCGAACAGTTTAAACAGACATTTTATCCAATAAATTTGCAAATAACCCAATTAAGCCAACTGTGCTCTTTTCCCCACGGGGGCCCGATGTCCAGTGGCTGCAAACAGCAGCCTGCTCTGTAGTGTATGCAGCCTGTTGCCTGTATGGGTTGCCCTAAGGGATCTTGGATTCAGCCCTTTCCCGTGCACATTCATGCCTGGCCAGCTGTCCCCACTTGAGGCTCCAGACAGGTATGCGCGGTGCCTTTGGAAAGCCCCGGGGCCCAGTGGCCAGGGTCCACGTGGGCCAAGTCATAATGTCCATCGGCACCAAGCTACAGAACAAGGGACATGTGATTGAGGCCAAGTTCAAGTTCCCTGGCCGCCAGAAGATCCACATCTCCAAGAAATGGGGATTTACTAAGTTTAATGCGGATGAATTTGAAAACATGGTGGCAGAAAAGCGGCCCATCCCAGATGGCTGTGAGGTCAAATACATCCCCAGTTGTGTCCCTCTGGCCAAATGGCAGGCCCTGCACTCACGAGAGCCTTGGCACTGTGCCCTCCTTACTCATGCCCACCAAGAAATCCTACTTTCTTGTCAAAAAAAAAAAAAAGAAAAATGCAAATAACCAAGAAACGCCTAAAGTATAATCAATATCACTAGTCATTAGGAAAGCAAATTAAAACTACAATTTACTGCTGCACATACACTAGGGGGGCTAAAATTAAAAAGGCGGATGATACCAAGTGTTGGTGATGATGTGGATCACCTGGAAGAATTCTCCATGTGGGTGGAAATGTAATATTAGAAAGCCACTTTGGAAAGCGATTTCACTTTTTTTTAAATGAAATTAAATATACGCTTGACATAAACTCATCCTGCAATGCCTCTCCAGGTATTTATCCAAGAGAATTAAAGACTCTTTTACTCATGGCCAGCACAGCATTGTCTTTGCCTTTTTAACTCATAACAAACAAAAACGGGAAACAATCCAAGTGTCTGTCCACTGGTCAATGGATGGTCCTGTTTCCACGAGATGGATCACTTCTCTCCAATAAAAGAAAAAAATAACAAACTACAAAGATTCACAACAGGAATGACTCTCAGAAACATTCACCTCAGTGGAAGAAGCCAGGCAGTAAAAGGAGACTCCATTTCGATGAATTTCTCAAGAAAAATGAGTGACTTGGAGAAACCCAGGAGCCATCTTGGGGAAGGATGAGGTGGGAGGTTCACTGCAGTGGGACCCCTGGGAATGTGGAGGGGATTGAAAGGGCCCCCATCTTGGTTGTGATGACTTTCACACGTTTACGTATATTTCTCAGAATCTCTCAAGTTCTGTGGTTTCTCACTGTGAAGTTTTAGTAGGGATTTTGTGGTACATCAGTCATTGATTAATGAAGATGGTTTAAAAAAATTTCAGAAGAAGACAGCACAGATCGGGGAGGGGGTGTCTATGAACAGTCTTACTTTGAAGAACCTCCTTGGAGGGAAATCCCACTTGCTTCTGTGTGGGAACGGTGGTATCCCGAAAGCTTCCTGGATTCTAGCTGTTCTGTGAGGCCACCACGAGGGATTGCCAGCTGAGAGGATGAAGAACAAAATCGAGTGGAAAGCTGCATCTCTATCAAACCCAACCCCAAATGTATGCATTTATTCCCCCAAACCAACTCCATTTTCTAACTGGAAAAAAAGTGTCTCCTATCTTTATGGCAACTTTGACCTTAGAGTTTTCATCTCCCCCTTTGTCTTAAGCTATAACGGATTTTTTACTATAGTCAGGAATCTTGACTGAACCATTTCTCCCTAAACTTGAGAAGGAAGAAGAGGTGAGGGGGGGAAAAGTGTTAGCTTGTGTGCCATGTATATAGAAGCGTTCTCTTTACATTGAACTAAATGGCTCTTAAAAATTAAGCCTGATTAGCCAATAATATTTTTAAAAAAGAATTAGATTACTTCACAAGGTGTAAAGATGATTGGCAGCTTCAGGGAAATTGCTTCCTCTGGGATTTGATCAACACGTTGAGAAATAGAAACCTAAAATCATTAGGGGTCACGGTTTTTTCAATTCTTTTCAAACGTGTAAGTGGGATAAAGAAATTAAGCATTGAAGCATGGTTTTAAAACTCGAAATGAACGCACTGCAATCAAATTCCAATTCTAGGCTTCAGTTTCATTTTGATTACTGAACAACGCACGTCAAATCAGTGAATTTGGTAAATAATAATAATAATGTCATAGTAATAATAGACATCAGGGCCTTTTGGGAATTAAAGCTGAGCTATGTCATCTATCTTCTCATTTGTTTCGGACTTAAAAAAATAAGATTGACCTTAAGTGAACTCATGTAATGTGCTCTATGGTCATTATGTAAAACTTGGTTGAAGCGTGTGGCATCGATACATTAATTTTTATGGATAAAAGAGTCCTTCAGATCTTACCCATTTCTTTAACAGATTGTTCACTGTAAGATAAGTGTTGGTGAGCTGGTCTGAAAGGTCATGGATGCTAAGAGATGTCTGTGTGCCCCAGTTAGACCACAACAAAGAAGTAAGATAGGCTCTTTTTTTTCCCCCTGAAAGCTCAACTGTCATTCAAAGAAAGAAAGCTTAAATGATCGCTTAAGGTAGATAGCAGTGAACAGGAAGATTGCAAAAGGAAAATATATTGCATTTTGCTTGTTTAAGTTTGCAAAGAAAAGATAAGGCTAGCCAAGAAGCAGAATGAGATAACTCCGACACACGTTGGCTGTGGGAGTAAAAGGCTCTTTTATACACGCCTTCCATGGAAGAGAAAAGGAATTCTGAGCCCTGCCCCCGCCCAAAAAAACCCCAGGAAGAATATTAAATCAGCATCCATCCTCAAATCCCAGCTATCGAATGCGGTCTCCCCTGTGCAGATGAAGTGGTAAGATTTATGAGAAAGTTGGTCCTCCATTAGAAGAAATGTATTATCAAACAAATGTAAATTTGGAAGTGAGAACAGAGTATAAAACTGCAGCTCATGATTTCTGAGTCAGGGTTTTGTCTGTGTGTTTCCATAGGAACAGAATTCTTTGCGGGGCACATGTCATCTCAGAATGGAAACCCTACATCCCATCTTTCTTGCTGTGAGCTGAGGTCCTGTGACTCGGTTCTCGGGGGATAACCTGAAATGCCGTGGGGCGATTTGCATGAAATGCTTCCTAAAACAGAAAGCGTGTTCCTTCTTTGTTTTTCCTGGTGCCTTAAAGAAAAAGTTTCCCAACCCATGCCCTAGTGGATAGCAAATGCTTATGGGAAAGGAAAGTAGTATATACTTTTCTCTACGTTTTCCTAGCAAAGCCTGAAAGAATGTGCATATAAGCTAAGCACTCAATAAAATAAAATTATAATGTTCCACTTTGTAATTAAATTCTTCCTATGACAAGATTACTTCTACCTTCATATACTTCTGTGAAAAACTTCTGTTCACCAATTTTTTTAATAGATCTTTACTGGAGTATAATTGCTTTACAATGGTGTGTTAGTTTCTGCTGTATAACAAAGTGAATCAGCTCTACGTATACATATATCCCCATATCTCCTCCCTCTTGTGTCTCCCTCCCACCCTCCCTATCCCACCCCTCTAGGTGGTCACAAAGCACCGAGCTGACCTCCCTGTGCTATGCGGCTGCTTCCCACTAGCTATCTGTTTTACATTTGGTAGTGTATATATGTCCATGCCACTCTCTCACTTCGTCCCAGCTTACCCTTCCCCCCCCACCAGCCGTGTCCTCAAGTCCATTCTCTACGTCTGCGTCTTAATTCCTGTCCTGCCCCTAGGTTCTTCAGAACCTTTTTTTCTTTTAGATTCTATATATATGTGTTAGCATACAGTATTTGTTTTTGTCTTTCTGATTACTTCACTCTGTAGGACAGACTCTAGGTCCATCCACCTCACTACAGATAACAATTTCATTTCCTTTTATGGCTGAGTAATATTCCATTGTATATATGTGCCACATCTTCTTTATCCATTCATCTGTCGGTGGACACTTGCTTCCATGTTCTGGCTATTGTAAATAGTGCTGCAATGAACGCTGTGGTACATGACTCTTTTTGAATTATGGTTTTCTCAGGGTGTATACCCAGCAGTGGGATTGCTGGGTCATGTGGTAGTACTATTTTTAGCTTTTTAAGAAACCTCCATACTGTTTTCCATACTGTTTTCCGTACTGGTTGTATCAATTTACATTCCTACCAACAGTGCAGGAGTGTTCCCTTTTCACCACACCCTTTCCATCATTTATTATTTCTAGCTTTTTTGATAATGGCCATTCTGACCAGCATGAGGTGATACCTCATTGTAGTTCTGATTTGAATTTCTCTAATAATTAATGATGTTGAGCATCTTTTCATGTGCCTCTTGGCCATCTGTATGTCTTCCTTGGTGAAATGTCTATTTAGGTCTTCTGCCCATTTTTTAACTGAATTGTTCGTTTTTGTGATATTGAGCTCTGAGCTGTTTTTATATTTTGGAGATTAATCCTTTGTTGTTTCATTTGCAAATATTTTCTTCCATTCTGAGGGTTGTATTTTTGTCTTGTTTATGGTTTCCTTTACTGTGCAAAAGCTTTTAAGTTTAATTTAGTCCCATTTGTTTATTTTTGTTTTTATTTCTGTTACTCTAGGAGGTGGGTCAAAAAAGATCTTGCTGTCATTTATTTGAAAGAACGTTTTTCCTATGTTTTCCTCTAAGAGTTTTATAGTGCCTGGTCTTACATTTAGGTCTTTAATCCATTTTGAGTTTATTTTTGTGTATGGTGTTAGGGAGTGTTCTAACTTCATTCTTTTACATGTAGCTGTCCAATTTTCCCAGCACCACTTATTGAAGAGGCTGTCTTTTCTCCATTGTATATCTTTGCCTCCTTTGTCGTAGATTAGTTGACCATAGGTGCATAGGTTTACCTCTGGGCTTTCTATCTTGTTCCATTGATCTGTATTTCTGTTTTTGTGCCAGTATCAAACTGTGTTGCTTACTGTAGCTTTGTAGTATAGTCTGAAGTCAGGGAGCCTGATACCTCCAGCTCTGTTTTTCTTTCTCAAGATTGCTTTGGCTATTTGGGGGGTCTTTTGTGTTCCATACAAATAGTGAAATTTTTTCTAGTTCTATGAAAAATGCCATTGGTAGTTTGATAGGGATTGCACTGAATCTGTAGATTGCTTTAGGTAGTATAGTCATTTTCACAATGTTGATTCTTCCAATCCAAGAACATGGTATATCTCTCCATCTATTTGTATCATCTTTGATTTCTTTCATCAGTGTTTTATAGTTTTCTGAGTACAAGTCTTTTCGCCTCCTTAGGCAGGTTTATTCCTTGGTATTTTATTCTTTTTGTTGCAGTGGTAAATGGGAGTGTTTCCTTAATTTCTCTTTCTGATTTTTCATTGTTGGTGGATAGGAATGCCAGAGATTTCTGTGCTTTAATTTTGTATCCTACAACCTTAACAAATTCACTAATTAGTTCTAGTAGTTTTCTGGTGGCATCTTTAGGATTTTCTGTGTATAGTATCATGTCATCAGCAAACAGTGACAGGTTTACTTCTTGTTTTCCAATTTGAGTTCCATTTATTTCTTTATCTTCTCTGATTGCTGTGGCTATAACTTCCAAAACTATGTTGAATAATAGTGGTGAGAGTGGGCAACCTTGTCTTGTTCCTGATCTTAGTGGAAATGGTTTCAGTTTTTCACCATTGAGAACAATGTTGGCTGTGGGTTTGTCATATATGGCCTTTATTATGTTGAGATAGCTTCCCTCTTTGCCCACTTTCTGGAGAGTTTTTATCATAAATGGGTGTTGAATTTTGCCAAAAGCTTTTTCTGCATCTATTGAGATCATATGGTTTTTATTCCTTAATTTGTTAATGTAGTGTGTCGCATTGATTGATTTCCGTATATTTGAAGAATCCTTGCATCCCTGAGATAAATCCCACTTGATCACGGTGTATGATCCTTTTAATGTGTTGTTGGGTTCTGTTTGCTAGTATTTTGTTCAGGATTTTTGCATCTATGTTCATCAGTGATATCAGTTTATAATTTTCTTTTTTTGTGATATCTTTTTCTGGTTTTGGTACTGGGTGATGTTGGCTTTGTAGAATGAATTTGGGAGTGTTTCTCCCTCTGCAATTTTTTGGAAGAGTTTGAGAAGTATCGGTGTTAGCTCTTTTCTAAATGTTTGTTAGAATTCGCCTGTGAAGCCATCTGGTCCTGGATTTTTGTTTGTTGGAAGATTTTTCATTACAGTTTCAATTTCATTACTTGTGATAGGTCTGTTTATATTTTCTAATTCTTCCTGGTTCAGTCTTGGAAAATTGTACCTTTTGAAGAATTTGTAAATTCCTTCATGGTTGTCCTTTTTATTGGCATACAGTTGTTTGTAGTAGCCTCTTATAATCCTTTGTATTTATGCAGTGTCAGTTGTGATTTCTCCTTTTTGATTTCTAATTTTATTGATTTGTGTCCTCTCCCTTTTTTTCTTGGTGAGTCTGGCTAAGGGTTTATAACCTTTGTTTATCTTCTCAAAGAACCAGCTTTTAGTTTTATTCATCTTTGCTATTGTTTTCTTCATTTCTATTTCATTTATTTCTCCTCTGATCTTTATGATTTCTTTCCTTCTACTGACTTTGGGTTTTCTTTGTTCTTCTTTCTCTAGTTGTTTTAAGTGTAGGGTGAGATTGTTTATTTGAGACTTTTCTTGTTTCTTGAGGTGAGATTGAATTGCTATAAACTTCCCTCTTAGAACTGCTTTTGCTGTGTCCCATAGGTTTTGGGTCGTTGTGTTTTCATTGTCATTTGTTTCTATGTTTTTTTTAATCTCTTCTTTAATTTCTTCAGTGATCTCTTAGTTATTTAGTAGCACACTGTTTAGCCTCCATGTATTTGTGTCTTTTACAGTTTTTTTCCTGTAATTGATTTCCAGTCTCATAGTGTTGTGGTCAGAAAAGATGCTTGATACGATTTCAGTTTTCTTAAATTTTCCAAGGCTTGATCTGTGACCCAAGATGTGATCTATCCTGGAGAATGTTCCGTCTGCACTTGAGAAGAAAGTGTATTCTACCACTTTTGAGTGCAGTGTTCTGTAAATAACAGTTAGTTCCATCTGGTCTGTTGTGTCATTTAAAGCTTGTGTTTCCTTATTTATTTCTGTTTGGATGATGTATCCATTGGTGTAAGTGAGGTGTTAAAGTCCCCTACTATTATTGTGTTACTGTCATTTTCTCCTTTCATGGTTGTTAGCATTGGCTTTATGTATTGGGATGCTCCTATGTTGGGTGCATAAACATTTATAATTGTTATATCTTCTTTTTGGATTGATCCTTTGATCATTATGTAGTGTCCCTCCTTATCTCTTGTAACAGTCTTTATTTTAAAGTCTATTTTATCTGATACAAGTATACCTACTCCAGATTTCTTTTGATTTCCATTTGCATGGAATATCTTTTTCCATCCCTTCACTTTCAGTCTGTATGTGTCCCTAGGTCTGAAGTGGGTCTCCTGTAGACAGCATATATATGGGTCTTGTGTTTGTGTCCATTCAGCCAATCTGTGTGTTTTGGTTGGGGCATTTAATCCATTTACATTCAAGGTTATTATCGATATGTACGTTCCTATTACCATTTTCTTAATTGTTTTGAGTTTGTTATTGTAGGTCTTTTCCTCCTCTTGTGTTTCCTGCCTAGAGAAGTTCCTTTAGCATTTGTTGTAAAGCTGGCTTGGTGGTGCTGAATTCTCTTAGCTTTTGCTTTTCTGGAAAGCTTTTGACTTCTCCATTGAATCTGAATGAGATCCTTGCTGGGTAGAGTAATCTTCGATGTAGGTTTTTCTCTTTCATCACTTTAAGTATATCCTGCCACTCCCTTCTGGCCTGCAGAGTTTCCACTGAAAAATCAGCTGATAACCTTATGGGGATTCATTTGCCTGTTATTTTTTGTTTTTCCTTTGTGCTTTTAATATTTTTACTTTGAATTTAATTTTTGATAGTTTGACTAATATGTGTCTTGGTGTGTTTTTCCCAGGGTTTATCCTGTATGGGACTCTCTGTGCTTCCTGGACTTGGATGACTATTTCCCATGTTAGGGAAGTTTTCGACTGTAATCTCTTCAGTTATTTTCTCAGACCCTTTCTTTTTCTCTTCTTCTTCTGGGACACATATAGTTTGAATGTTGGTGCATTTAGTGTCCCAGAGGTCTCTGAAATTGTCTTCAAATCTTTTCATTCTTTTTTCTTTATTCTGCTCCTCAGCAGTTATTTCCACCATTTTGCCTTCCAGCTCACTTATTCGTTCTTCTGCCTCAGATATTCTGTTATTGATTCCTTCTAGTGTATTTTCATTTCAGTTATTGTGTTGTTTATTTCTGTTTGTTTGTTCTTTAGTTCTTCTAGATCTTTGTTAAACAGTTCTTGTAATTTCTCAATCCGTGCCTCCATTCTATTTCCGAGATTCTGGATCATCTTTACGATCATTACTCTGAATTCTTTTTCAGGTAGATTGCCTATTTCCTCTTCATTTATTTAGTTTTGTAGGTTTTTACCTTGCTCCTTCATCTGTGACATATTTTTTTGCCATCTCATTTTTATGAGTGAGATTGTGTTCCTGTCTTCCTGGTTGTTTGGCCTGAGGCTTCCAACACTGGAGTTTGTAGACTGTTGGGTACAGCTGGGTCTTGGTGCCGAGATGAGGACCTCTGGGAGACCTCCCTCCGATGAACAGTCCTTGGGGTCTGAGGTTCTCTGTTAGTCCAGTGGTTTGGACTCGGAGCTCCCACCACAGGAGCTTTGGCCCAACACTGGGCTCGTGAACCAAGATCCCACAAGCTGCCGGTTCACTTGGGGGTTCCTCCTATCTCCTTGGGGGTCAGAGTCCCCCCCTCCAGCAGCCGGCAGGCGCCCTGGTTTTGGGAGACTCTAATGCTGCGTCTTCTCACACCGCCATCTTGACTCCGCCTCCCATTCACCAATTTTAAATCTCTAGCAAAAATTAAAATCCCGACGGTCCACGTTTAGGTTGATACAGTATATCTATGCCAGTATGCTTGATATTGGAAACATTACCATTTTTAAGAGGAGGTAAAGGATACCATTACAGAATGCTTCCATACCTGTCCTACAAAAATGAAAGCTTTGAATGTGTTAGTTGAAAGTGAAGTGGTTCTCACTTGCCTACTTGTATAGAAGTTCTAGGCACAGTTGAAGTCATATTAGAAAGCAGTGACAGGTTAAACAAGATAAATGAACATTGTTAATTTTTGATGAGAAATAAAAGAAATAAATGAATACATGTTACCATACTCACAGACGTAATATGAAAAAGAACTTTTAGATACATTCAGTGTAGTTTTTAAGGCAGGCACATTTAAATAACTATGGAGGAATTTATTCAGTTCACTTAAGTAGTCTTTGTTGAAGGTGAGAATAATTGAAGGTTTTTTAAAATATATTTTGCCTGAATTCTTAGATAACTGAAAGGAGAAAATTTTACTAACTTTTAATGAATAAGTTAATTAAAATGTGTTGAATTACATATAAATATAGAAATGGATCTTGGGACTATATTTAAAGGGATGATTAATAGTTTTTGAAACATTCTGCTACACACATTATGCCATGTTTTTATCAAATTATTTGCTTAGATTCATTGTATTTTGTTTAAATTTCACAGGGTAAAGACAGACTCTTGTAGTTGTAATGATAGGTACAGTCTCTCAACCACTTGGCAGAAACAGAAACAAAGTAATCTAAGGGTGTTACGTATGAAACCATAGGGAAATATAAAAGAACACAGGATAATAGGAGTTCCTGGTGGTCCAGTGGTTAAGACTCCAAGCTTCCAATGCTGGGGGCCCGAGTTCAATCCCTGGTCAGGGAACTAGATCCCACAAGCCAAGTGGTGTGGCAAAAAAATAAATAAATAAATACGTAAATAAATAAAAGAAGACAGAATATTAAGAGGAATAAGCCGGCAAATATGTACAGTGAAGTCTTTTTCCCTCCAAACACCAAACACAGAAGTAGAAATAGCATAAAAATTTATATTTGTGAATTTAGGTACACTTGTATAATTTTAACCACCATTCTGAGATGTATTTGTGAGCGCAAGATAAAATGGAACTACTTAGCACCACTTAGTTTTTAAAATCCCAGTATATTGTCAAAATTACCACTACTTTTTGGTTGCAGTTGTTTCTTTACTGCTATAATAAAATGAATAACATTTGAACGCATAATAAGAGACAGATCCTTGGCCATTTCTGTTGTAAGTCTCTATTGCTAGACACAAATTCCAACCAGCATCTAAAAGTATTACTTTCTGAATTCATTCCAAATTCTGGCAAAGCACAATAAAAAGACATTTTAGGACCCATTTTGTCATATCAGCACTTTATACAGTTGGCCTTATTTTTAAGTTCTTCAGTTGACATATTTAACTCTTTTCATGAAAATGCTACTTGATCATAGTAAAAATCATCATCCGTGTCCCCATCATTTCAGGAGCTGAGGTTACAAAATATCCTAATCTCTTGTGTGGAGTTTGAAATAAACCACCTGATCTTTGGTGTGCAATTACTGTCATGTGACTGCTGTTCCAATTGGCATAATTGGAGGCAAAGGACCCTACTTTACTCACTATAGCCCTTGAACTCTTAACACATGTAAAAAGTGAAACTGTATGTGTGTAATAGCAAGCCTTCAGGTTAGGGGCCAATGACCCTTGCCTCCTGGCCCCCCCCCCCTTTTTTTTTTTCATGTCCCAGTGCAATGCCCTTTGTACATTTATTGGGGTTGGTTTGTGTGATCAATACAGTAAGGCAGAGGTGATGAGTGTCACTCCTAAAATTGGATTATAGAAAACATTGCAATTTGGAGATGGCAGAAGAAAGAGGTTTTGTAAACCTGAGGTCAGATTTATAGAAATACGCCATCTCAACAACAGAAAGAAAACAAAGATTGAAAATGAATAAACAGGGCCTCAGGAATCCATACGAAAATATCAAATTCTTTTGAAAGATTCATAGGATGGAGGAGAAATGGCAGTAGAGTTCGTCATTTTGTGAAAGACATGTATTAATAGTTCAAGAAATGTAATGAATCCCTACTAGGATTGAGGAGAAGGAAACATTAAACTGTTAAGGTCCAAAGATAAAATTAAAAAACAACAACAACAACAAAAACCGTCAAACAGAGGAAGATGACTTATATACAGCTGACCTGGGTGGAGTATAGACTGAGCCTGAAAGTTTTCAAAGTTTTCTGTATTTGTTACTTTTCTATGTTTGCTTAGAATTGCTTTCTCCTGTTCTAGGTTATAACTTTATTAAAGGCAGGTAGATAAAGAGAGAGAGAGAGAGACAGATAGGTAGATGGATATCCTGTGTGACTCATTTAATTTATCTGAGTGCTTCATCGTAGCAGAACCCAATTAAACACACACATACAAATAAGGTATGAGTGATCTTTATGTGCATACAGATATTCTCAGCATCACTAGCTAATTTAAAGGACCATGGGGGTGCTATCAACCCCACCTCACAGCTCATGTTTAAAGTTAAAAAGACAAAGATTCTCAAGAATTTGGAGCAACTAGAGCTCTCATACCATGAGTATATTATGGTAGGACCACACTGGAAAACTATTTCTTATAAAGTGAAATACACTTGTCTTACAATCCTGCAATTTCAGTCTTTCAAATTTACTCCACATCAGTGAACATACATTCACACAAAGACATGTAGGTGACTTTTCATAGCAGAGTTCATGCAAAATAGCCCCCAAAGAGGGAAAAAAACGCATTCCCCATCAACTGGGGAGGAGAGATATGGATCGTGGTCTAGCCACAAGATGGAATACTCTGTGATAACACAAAGCAAACTAATGACGCACACACTGTGGATGAATCCCGAAAGCGTTGTGCTGAGTGAAATAAGCTAGACACAAAGGCAACATGATATTTTACATTATGATCAAATCTATTTGTCAGTGATTCCATTTCTACTACATTCTACCAAAAACCACAGTGATGAAAACAGATCAGTAGTTGTCAGAGGCTAGGGCTTGTGGAGGGTTGTCTGCAAAAGCCCACAAAGCAATGTTTGGGGGTAAAGGCAATGTTCTTTATCTACATTGTGGTTCTGAATCAATTTACTGAAAGCTCCCACATTGTACTGTTAAAAGAGATTGAACTTTGTGTGCACTAAAATCTTGGTAAGTTTTATTTTCAGGAAAATCATTTTCATCGTTAGTATCGGAATACCAGTGTAGACCAATTAACAACTAATTATCTTTATGTAGTATTGGGCTTTTGAATGGGATGCTTCAAAATAAATTTTCCCAGTATTACTCATGATTCTTTGGCACCAGTTTTCATGTAAACTGTTAAAAGCTTCCTCAACGTGTGGCATCTTTGAATTTAAGATTTACATTTTCCAACTCAGAATACTTTTCAAAATTTATTTATTTCATTTTTTGGCTGTGTTGGGTGTTCGTCGTTGCACGCGGGCTTTCTCTAGGTATGACGAGCGGGGGCTACTCTTGGTTGTGCTTTGCGGGCTTCTCATTGCGGTGGCTTCTCTTGTTGCAGAGCGTGGGCTCTAGGCGTGCAGGCTCAGTAGTTGTGGCTCGCGGGCTCTAGAGCACAGACTCAGTAGTTGTGCTGTACGGGCATGGTTGCTCCGCGGCATGTGGGATCTTCCTGGACCAGGGCTCGAACCCATGTCCCCTGCATTGGCAGGCAGACCCTTGACCGCTGCACCACCAGGGAAGCCCTCCAACTCAGAATATTGAGGACATCTCAAGAGTTTACATGCTTAGTTTGGATTCCCTTCAACCCCCCTCACCTGTCTCCCACTTTTTCCCTTTTTTGCAAAGTTTCAAGAGACTTTGGGATTTGAATAACCTCTGATTGATAAAAGAGTTTGTTGACTGCACATTATACAATGCCTTAGGCCAGCGCCTCACCATATGGGAAAAATTAAAACAGTAACTTGACATTCCCATCACTTCCAAGCAGCACTTGAGTTATTTAAAGAGCATTATTTGCTTAGTTATGGTTCTAAACAACTGTCGTCAGAGCTGTATGTGGAGAATAAAATGTCATGAAACAGTACAAAATCATCTGTGACTTCACTGTAGCCCATTTTCCTCAGGGAAGTGGGTTTGGCCCAGTGGATGCGTCTGTTGATTTCAGTGTCAGTTTTGGAGAATAGCATTGTCCGTATAGGAATTTTTGCTAGAATCTCGTAAATATAGCAAGTCACGTACCAACAATTTGACTTTTAACAACCGTATTGGTCAGAGCTCTCCAGAGAAATAGAATATCTATCTATCTGCCTCTCTGTCTATATTTATACATATATATAAACACAGATTTATTTTATTTTAAGGAGTTTGCTAACACGATTTTGGACATTGACACATCTGAAATCTGGATAGACCAGCAGGCCAGAGACCCAACAGTTAATGTTTCAGCTCAAGTCTGAGGTCTGTCTGGAGGCAGACTTCCCTTTTCTGCAGGGGACCTCAGTCTTTTTTCTCTTACGACCTTCATCGGATTAGAGGCGGCCCACCCACATTATTGAGGGCAATCTGCTTCACTCAAAGTCTTCTGATTTAAATCTCAATCTCATCTTTAAAAGAATACATTCACAGTAACTTCTAAACTAGTGTTTGGCCAAATATCTGAGTACTTTGTGGAGACATACAGTTAACCGTCACAAGCACTTTATCATATGTTTGCTGAAATTAATTTATGAATAATCAGAGGTAGTTTCAACAAATTCTGTGAATGGAGATGTAACTTGTCTAACTTTTAATAAGATGGAGACTTTATTATTATTTATCATTGTTTTGCTGACCTCTTAATACTTCCTACTCTGGTCAAAGGTCTTTTAATTATTGAGTAGGAGAAAATCAGATACTAGAGCCACCAGAATATGGAAGCTTGTAGATGGAAATACACTCGTTTGGTCACTATTTAATCTGGACCCATTACTTAGGCCACTTTATAAACATTGTTTCATCTAATATTAAAAACATCACACTTAGATAAGGTTCAAAGCATAAGATATATATAGAGAGAGGAAGCAAAGTTACAATGGAATGTGCACCACTTCAGTTTTTATTACATGTGTATCAGAAGTTCAAAGCAAACATTCCTTAAAATATTGTCTAGTGTGGCATCAGGCTTCCCAGTTATATTAACATTGATTTGTTGCATTTTTTCCCGCATACCCATCATCATCATAAACATAGAGAAAATAAATAAATACAAGTAAGTCATCATATCTTTTAAGCTTCTGCTGTAAAGTAACTGTAAGACAAATAAGTCGATGTAACACACTTTGAACAGTGAATAGCTCATACCTCTGAGCATGGCGCAGTGTAGTTTTTAGTGGTATTCTTTTATAAACATAATTTTTTGAGCTTGGCTGACACTTTCGCTTCCAAAACTGAGTTTAGTCTTTCAAGCAGTGTACCTGGGCTTACGCCCTTCCAGGAGGATTCCGGAAATCAGAAAGTCTGTATCATATTGTGCCTTCACGCTCACTTCTTTAAACCTTGCTCAACAGGCCAGAATACAAACACTTATTGCTCAAGGATTATCCTTATTTGCACTTGCATAGAAATAAATCTCCAATTTTGAGAAGTGTCTGCGTTTCTATTCTGCATTAGATTCCCTGGTATTTATTTACTTTTAATTTCGTGTTTTGGGTTGGAGCATTTGATGCCAACCTTTTTGTAATCCTGAATTCGCCTTTCTATCATGATTCTGTTTACTTGCAGATACGTGCAACTACATGACCCGTTAATGCATCTCTTCCTGTTTGGCCTCTGTATTTGTCCTTCCACTTGAAGTTATAGATTTAAATTATTACCATTTCACAATACACCTATCTTATTTTAAAACCAGAGCGTTTGCTTTATTAAATAAAAGATTACTGTGGCTGGAAGTGAAGTGTAAAGTAGAATTTAAAAACTAAGTATTTGCCACAATTTCTATATCAATTTGAATTTGCTTAATGAAGTCAGTTGGGTACATGTATGTGTTAATAAAATTAAAATTCTGAAACAGCACTGGCTTTTTAAAGAAGAAATATATTTTTCTCAAGTGCATTAGTTTCCTTGGGGCTGCTGTAGCAAAATATGACAAATTGGGTTGCCTGAAACAAAATTCCCTCACAGTTCTGGAAACCAGAAGTCTGAAATCAAAACGAGGTCAGAGCTAACCCTAACCCTAACCCTCTGAGACTTTTGGTAGAATCTTTTCTCGCCTCTTCTGTCTCCTGGAGACTGTAGGAAACCCTTGGCATCCCTTGGCTTACAGCTGCATTACTCCAATCACATAACATTGTCTCTGTCTGAAGATCTGTGTCCAGTTTCCCCTTTTTATAAAGACACCACACATATTACTTTTTAAAGTCCACCCAAAAGGGCTCATCTTAACATGATCACCTCTGCGAAGACCTTATTTCCAAATAAGGTCACATTCACAGTGCTGGGGGTTAGGATCTCAACATATCTTTATGGAAGACACACTTCAACCCGTAACATTGAGAAGCTGACTTTCACCATCTGCCAGATTATTATAGAATCCTAAATTCACATCTTGACATAGGATGACCTTGCTCATCAATGACCTCGATGAGCAGCTATTTTGGTAAAATGCACTGTTGCTAAAACAGTCACCCAATGATTTAACCAAACTCTTGGCACTAAAGCCCGTAAGTGGGCTTTTCTCCTCTTGAGCCTTTCAACAAGCGTGAGCTTGACCACCATGGAAGCATTGGAATTCTGACTTACTTGGCATATCCTTTGAACAAACTCTTGAGATTTCAAAAAACTGAAGCGTTTTCCCAAGATCAACTTGGTCTTAGCATTTCTTGTCAAAATATCATTTCAGGAGCATCAGTTTGAGAAGGACATTTTTCTCTACTTTTTTTAAAAAAATTAATTAATTTATTTATTTATTTTTGGCTGCGTTGGGTCTTCGTTGCTGAGCCCAGGCTTTCTTTAGTTGCCGCGAGTGGGGGCTACTCTTCATTGCCGTGCGCAGGCTTCTCATCGCGGTGGCTTGTCTTGTTGTGGAACACGGGCTCTAGGCTCACGGGCTCTAGGCTCGCGGGCTCAGTAGTTGTGGCGCACGGGCTTAGTTGCTCCGTGGCATGGGGGATCTTCCCGGACCAGGGCTCAAACCCGTGTCCCCTGCATTGGCAGGCGGATTTGCAACCACTGCACCACCGGGGAAGCCCCAAGAAGGACATTTTTCAACTACGTGATAACTCTTTCCTTTTCCTCTCTGTGTTCCCTCTGTGTCAGCAGCTTCCAAAACCGCTGAGTGTAATAGCATCTGCAAGATCAACGTTCTCCACAGTGGCCCTATTAATATTGTGGACAGAAGAGTCATTTGTTTGCAGGGTACGTCCCCTGCACTGCAGGGTGTTTATAGCAGCATCCCTGCTGCTTCTCACCAGATGCCAATACCACCCTACCCCTGAGCTGTGACCACAAGAAGTGGTCAGATCCCTAAGTGTACATTGACATGAATGGATAAAGAAGATGTGGTTCATATCTATAATGGAGTATTACTCAGCCATAAAAAATGAATGAAATAATGCCATTTGCAGCAATGTGGATGGACTTAGAGATTATCATACTGTGTGAAGTGAGAGAAAGACAAATATCATAGGATATCACTTATATGTGAAATCTAAAAAAAAAAAATGATACAAATGAACTTATTTACAAAACAGCTACAGACTCACATACATAGAGAACAAACTACGGCTACCAAAGTGGAAAGGGGAGGAGGGATAAATTAGGAGTTTGGGATTAACATATACACACTACTGTATATAAAATAGATAAACAACAAGGACCTACCTACTGTATAGCACAGGGAAGTATACTCAATATTTTTGAATAACCTATAAGGGAAAAGAATCTGAAAAAATATATATATGTATGTATAACTGAACGACTTTTCTGTATACCTGAAACTAGCACAACATTGTAAATCAACTATACTTTAGTTAAAAATAAAAATATAAAGAAATAAAATTGTAGAAATAAATAAAATTGTATAAAAAATAATGTTTGATTCAGAAGCACTATGATAGATGCTCCGTCAGCTATATCTTCCAAAATGGACAGCAGGGATTGTGGCCATTAATAAGTACTCAAAACTACTTACTGAATTCGTAAGAGTTGCGGATATTCATGAAACTCCTACTATGTGCTATACACTTTTCTAAGCACTTTTTAAAATCAATGTTTATTTCATTGAAGTATAGTTGATTTACAATGTTGTGTTAGCTTCTGCTGTACAGCAGAGTGATTCAGTTATACATATATATGCATTCTTTTTTCAATATTCTTTTCCATTATGGTTTATCATAGGCCATTGAATATAGTTGTCTGTCAGCACTTGTTTAAATACACTATTTCGTTTTGTCTTCAGAGTAGTGATGGAATGGAAGCCTAATTTCCATTTAGGGGGTTGAGAAAACAAGCCAGACCTCTGTTTTCAGTTTGTGTTGCCGAGTTTCTTTCCAGGCTTGCTTTTCCAGTTCCCGCTTACTGGTCCCAGAGCTCCACGTGAGCCCGTTGCGTTAGCTTTGGGCACTGCACATCGGCACTTCCTAAAGAGCCGGTGACGATGATGGTTCTATGGCTCGTGTGGGAGAAGCAGGGGAGGCATGCCCTGAACCCAGTTCTTTCAGTCTATGATTCTCTTCTTAGAATGGAGGCAATGTGAGAGATGCATTAACTTTTTCAGGCCAGTAAGGAATTTTAGGGCAAATGACGGCAATGGCATCGCTAAACGCTCACCTGGTGGCCTCATCCAGTTTAATGCAGCTTCCAAAATAACCTTCTCCACAGGCACCGCTGGGGAGCGCTTGGAGTGAGCCGCTATTACAGCCCAGTGGAAGTGAGGGTACACGAATCTCCCACTTACTGTGGGCTGGGTCACGTCCCACACAGAGGCAGACGGGGAGCTGGGGGTCCAGCAGGGAGGTGAGTTTGCTACAGACAGACAGAGACAGACAGAGGACACTTCTCTCTCCCCTGGGTCACAGCATCACTGCCCATCTAACCACTCTGGCCATCCACACGCTGTGTTCTCCTGGGCAGGAGGGGATGTTAGAATACAAGTATGCATGCGCCCACCAAACCTGGTAGCATATTGAAATCCTCATGAACAATGAGATGATGTCCCATTGGCACTGGGAAGACATCGGGCGCTCCGACTACCTAAAAGATGTATTTCAGAAACGATAAACAGAGTAATGTCCTTATGTGGCCCTCCCCCGACACGGGTACTCACAAAGATAGCCCCCTCCCCTCCCTAGTCGTTTTTTGGCTTTGAAATTGTTCCCTTCCCTCTCACCAGTAATTGCTTTTATCAGCACGTTTGCTTTTCGTATGCCAGGCACGGAGTTAAACGTCAGTTTAACTCCTGTTAAACAGCACTGCACTTCTTTTTTTTTTTTCCCCATTTTCTTTCAAGTGGGTGGACACAATCCTACAAAAACATCGGCGTGCAGGATTCTTCTAGGCTGCATCAGTCCTGACCTCCTCAGGTAGACACTAACTGGAGTTTTCACACAAAAGCGTTGTTTTGCATGTTTTTACATTGTATAAAATTGGAAACTTACCAGCTATGCTTTTTTGGTAAGTGAATTCTTTCAGTATGTTTGTAAGATTCATCCATGTTGTTTTACACCGTTGGATATACAATACAGAATTCCACTCTATGAATTTACTACTCTTTTTTTCACTGGAACATTGATGGGATTATCTGTTTTCCTCAGTGTCTGACTTTTTTCCGGGACGTGGGTGTTTTGAACGCGTCCTGCTAATAAGCACGTCCTTAGGGATGCTTCCTGGTAAATGGATGTATTTCTAGAGGTGAGGTACTAAAGGGTGGGATTGCTAGATCACAATGTGTAAGAAAAGATTTTACAACGTGGCTGCACCATATTACTCTTCTCTAGTTGTGTAAGAAACTTTCAGTTTATCTACCACCTCATTGACATTTGGTACTTCCTGCCATTTTATCCCTAGTCTTTCAGTAAGAATACAGTAGTATCATTTTGTTTTAAATTCCGTTATCTTGATGACAAGTCATGTGGAGAACCTGTTCATCCTTTTTTGTTGGCATTTGAGCTTCCACATTTACGTTGGAATATTTATCTTTTCCTGGAGTTTTAATAGCAGGGATAGATGGATAGATAGATGAAAGCTGAGTGATGTTATATAGGTAGATAAATAGATAAATAGATGATAGATGGATAGGTAGATAACAGAATGACAGATAGATAGATAGATAGATAGATAGAAAGAAAAATCCTTTGTTGGACATATCTGTTAAACTTATATTTTCCCACGTAGTGGGTTGCACTTTCACTCTTGTAATGGTGTCTTTGATAAATGGAAGAGCTTAATTTTATTTTAGTGCAATTTATCAGAGCTTCCCACCATGGTTATCATTATTATGCCCTATTTAAGGAATTTTGTCCAGTGTCATGAAGATATTTCCTGTTTTCTCCTAAAACCATCATTATTTTATATTGTGCATTTGGATATACAATACAACTAGAATGAATTTATATAAAAGCTGTTAAATAGTAGTAAAGATGTATATTTCCCCCACAGGGTGTCCTGCTGAACTAGCACAATTTATTTTAAAGACCGTATTCCTTTTTGCAGTTTGCTGTGAAAGTAGTCATAGATCTGGTGTCATAGATTGGATCTGTTCTATTTCATCAATTAGTTTATATTTGTGGCAATAAAACACCATTTAATTGTAGTAACTTAGAGATAGCTGGTAGTGTATATATCTTTTAGTACTGTCCTGAAGTTTCAAGATATCTTAGGTATGCATCTTCCTTTATATTTCCATAGGAGTTTTACAATCAGTTTACCAGTATGTATTTAATAAACTGGGGATTTTTTTTTAATAGTTTAAGCTAACTCATTTATAAATTTGGGGAGAAATATCCCAATGCATGAACAGGATAAATTTCTCCATTAATTTAGATTCTTTTCTCACAATGGTGTTTTGCAGTTTAGAATGTAAATGGCTAGTATATCTCAGATTTATTTTCAAATATTTCATATTTTGATGTTTTGACAAATTGTTTCATCATTAAATTTGGTTTACTGTCATACAGAAATTGATGTTTTTATATTGCTTTGTGTCCAGACACGTTGCTAGATTAGCTTATTATTTCTCATGGTATATCTATAGATTCTGTCAAATTTTCTCTGTAGCTGATTATGGCTTCTATGAATAATATATTTCATTTAAAATAATGTATATATATGTAATTCATTCTGAGTTATGCATATATATATGCAGTCAAAATTTGCTTTACAACCTTCAAGTTAAAAAAAAAAAACTCCAGTACAGGACTTCCCTGGTGGTGCAGTGGTTAAGGATCCGCCTGCCAATGCAGGGAACATGGGTTCGAGCCCTGGTCCGGGAAGATCCCACATGCCACGGAGCAACTAAGCCCGTGTGCCACAACTACTGAGCCCACGTGACACAACTACTGGCCCACTTGCCTAGACCCCGTGCTCTGCAACAAGAGAAGCCGCCGCAATGAGAAGCCTGCGCACTGCAACGGAGAGTAGCCCCTGCTCACCGCAACTAGAGAAAGCCTGGGCAGCAACAAAGACCCAACACAGCCAAAAATAAAATAAATAAAATAAATTAAAAAAAACCCAAAACTCCAGTATGGTGATGAATAGAAATAATAAAATTATGCTAGCAGATATCCTTGTCCCATTTCAGATATTTATGGAAAAGCTATAATAAGGAATTATTGAGAATAATTTTAGCTGTACAGATATTGGAAATATCCTTTGATGAAAAAGGTTTCTTATATTCACAGTTAAGAGTTTTATTAGAAATCAATGATGATATTATCGAGCTTTATCACCATCTCTTAAGATTACATATTTTTTTCGTCTATTATGTGGAGAATTATATTGAGGATTTTAAAGTGTTAAATCAGCTATGCCTTCCTCAAACAAATCCTTCTTAAACAAGATGCATTGCTCCTTGTATATGCCCCTGGATTTAGTTTGCTAATATTTTATCTATAATATTTGCCTCTCTGCATGAGGGAAATTTTATTTAATGCAATTTTCAGATTTGGTGTTAGGATCATATAGTCCTCATAAAATAAGTGGAAAAGTTTTTTCTTTTTTTATATTATCTGCAAATTTGTTAATGTTGAGCCGGTCAGTTCTTCATAAAATACTAGAATAATTCACCATTGTATTCATTGGGTTAGGATGTTCTTTTGTGGAGGTTTTCAAAATAGTGAATAATTGAAAAGTTAATAGGGGTTATTGAGTTTCTATTCTTCAACTGTCAATTTTTTTAATTTGTAAAAAGCATTGGTCCATGTCATCTAAAATTTCAATTAAATTAGCATAAATTTGCACATGGTATTCTTTTAATATATCTTTCATACTATTGGTATGTATATAGAGGTTGCCTTTGGTATTTTTTATTTTAGTAGTGGTGTCATCTTTCTTTTATTTTGGTGTGGTCTCATGAGAGGTTTATAAATTACATGACTCTTTGCAAAAAAAAGCAGATTCCCTCTATTTATTTTACTGTTTTATTTTATTAGTGCCTCCTTGGAATTATATATGCAACCTTTGGCTTATACTTGCTGTTTTGTTTTGGGGTGTTTTTGATTGTTTTGTCACATGGGTGAGAAAGGTAACTCAGAAATTGTTTTTCAGTCTCTCTCCTTTTCTGACATATGTACTAGTGTCAGTATATTTTGAAGAAATTCAGTTGGAGATCCATAACATTTGCTTTCATACATTGTGTGTTTTTTATGATATAGTTCAATTTTTTTCTAATTTACGTTGTGATTTCTTCTTTTATCTGTGCGTTATTTGGAAATGCGTTGCTTCATTTTCAAAACATTGGAAATTTATTGTAATTTTCTTGTTGATGTTTAACCTTATTTTACTGAGACTGTAGAACATACACTATAAAACTGTCAGTGTATCCATGTGAATTATGTTCTAGTATATTTGTCACATCACATGACTGTTCCAAATATACTTTATTTTTTTTTTAATTAATTTATTTTTGGTTGCGTTGGGTCTTTGTTGCTGCGCGCGGGCTTTCTCTAGTTGCGGCGAGCGGGGGCTACTCTTTGTTGCAGTGCCCGGGCTTCTCACTGCAGTGGCTTCTCCTGTTGTGGAGCACAGGCTCTAGGCGCACGGGCTCAGTAGTTGTGGCTCACGGGCTCAGTAGTTGTGGCTCACGGGCTGTAGAGCGCAGGCTCAGTAGTTGTGGCGCACGGGCTTGGTTGCTCCGTGGCATGTGGGATTTTCCCGGACCAGGGCTCGAACCCGTGTCCCCTGCATTGGCAGGCGGATTCTTAACCACTGAGCCACCAGGGAAGTCCCCAAATATACTTTAAAAGAATGCATACTCTGTATTTTTGGTTCAATCAGTTGGACTGATTTTGTTAAGATACTGTTGAAACTCTCTTTATCCTTTTTTTTTCCCCCCCATAAATTTCTATCAGTTTCTGTGATCATTGTGTTGAAATCACCCACTCTCATTTTGGATATGTCTATCTTTAATTTTTTTTTTTGACAATTTGTATTTTTTGGAACTTTTGTCATTGACATGCATGTGAAATAAGATAGTTAATATCTTTACTGGATTGCTCATTTTTCTTTATAGAATCTCATTTACCCCACAGTTCTGTCCTCGAGCCTAACTAGTGTGACAAGAGAATAATGACTACTTTGGTTAATGTTTGCATGCCGTACTTGCTGTTTTTCTACTTACACTGTTGTTACTAGTATATACTTCAGATATTGACACAGTAGGCAGCATGTAATTGGATTTTGTTTTAATCTAGTCTAGAAATATTTTCTTTTAATAGAAATCAGAATATTTAGATCATAAATATCCAGTCTAATTACTGATGTTTTTAAACTAACCATACTGTATTATAAATTGTGGTATTTTGTTGGTGCCTATACTCTGTTTTTCTTCTGTACCATACCCTCTGTCAATAATTTTCCTTTCTTAAAATTCATATTCATATTTTCTAGCCATCTATTAGCTTGTTACAGTGGCTTTGTACCATTCCTTAATTGGATATTATTGAGATTAAAATATACTTTCTTTCCTTTTTGAATCCAATATGAATGAGTAATTTTACTCCCTTTCCTGAGCTTGCAAGGTCACTTCCACTTAATTCACCCCTATCTATTATTATATAGTTTTTAAAATTGAGAGTTGAGTCATATACCATAAAAATCACTACTTTGTCCGTTAGCAGTCACCCCACTGCCCCTGGCAAGCACAAACCTATTTTCTATCCCCGTGGGTTATTTCTTCTAGACATTTCTTATAAGCAGAACCATACAAGGTGTGGTCTTTGTGACTTTCTTCCTTCATTTCCCGTATGTTTTCAAGGTTCATCCAAGTGTATCAGTACTTCATTCTTGTTTATAGCTGAATAAGATTGCAGTGTACAGAGAGACCACCTAATGTCTTTGCATTCTTCTGGTGATGGACACTTGGGTTGTTTCCACTTTTTGGCAGGTAGGAATAAAGGTGCTATGAACATGTGCGCTTAAGTATTTGAGTGGATACTTCCATTTCTCTTGGCGTGGCATTGCTCAGTTGTATGGTAATTCTACGTGGAACACTAGTTCTGAGCTTTTGTAGCCTCGAAATGAGCCGTGGGTGTGGCACACGTATCGGGAATGACTGCTGGGACCAAAACGCCAATCTCCAACATAAACACATTTATTATAAAAATAGAACTGGGTCATGCTACTCACTGAGCTAGCCTTTTCAAGTCTCTTTCTATAAATGAGTAGTTTTACGTTTTCCTTTTCCATCTAAATTCATATATTTTCCTGATAAATGTATTCCTATTATGGTATGTTTTGTATTATCACGAATGGCATTGTGCTTTTCATTTTATGATTAGATTATTATAATCATGACTATAATGATTCATATATGTTGCTATATAGAGAAATATGTAACATATACTGTATATTACTAAATACTATGATATATATTTATTCATTATATTAATTAATTACATAGTCATATATTCATATTCATTCATTATAATTCGTATTCAATTAAAATGGATTTTTTTTTTTAAAGATCACTTTATATTTTCTGGGAATATTCAATTTTTAGTTTTCAAAGTGCCTGGTGTCTAAATCTTAAGGAAATATGTCAATCAGAGGTGAATATGACATAATTTTTATTTTCATACATTTTAGGCCAGATTTCTTGAATTAATGAACTAAATCATTAGCCTCATCAGTAGCCAATACATAGCCAATCAATTCCCAGAAATACAGGTACAATCCTGAAAGAAACATGTAGTGCGTGATACATATGCTAAGGTATGTGTTGTCCTTTCTCATTCACAAAATTCTATGAAGGTCCATCAGATATACACATAACAATTTCTACATATATTTATGTGTGAATGTAATCATATCAACGTCTCTCTAGATATTTTTTGATTGAGTATTTTGATGAGGTAATGCATAATTTGTTTTATGAAAAAAGGGCAGATCAGTAATTATAATCATAACTCTTATAGATCCACAAGTGATGCCTTTGAACGCCCACAATTATAGACATAATTAAATGTAATTAATTGGGTACCACTATTAACAACACCCATGGTGGACTCAGAGAGAACCTGGCCCCATCCTAAGTGCATGCATGTTATGTGCTCATTTCTTCCTGGTTGTTCATTTCCAAATCTCCACATGTTAAAAAAAAAAAAAAGTAACAAGTTTCTATTTTATCTTTTCATTGTAGCATACATCTTTTCTCTCTGTGTCTGATACCAAGTAACTTCCTATGTCATCATGCAGTTACCATGAAACTAAGGTGGTTTAATAAATATAGTAATCTCTTTCATTAGAAATCATGCCAGCTATACCTAAATTGACATTGGTCCTTTCAACTTGAATATATTTAATAAAAAATGATGATTGTAGCTAATGTATATCCACATTAGATTAACCATCACCATTCTTTCTTCATATGTCTCTAATGTGGTGTGCCTTTCAGGTTGTGGAAAAAATAGTCTGCACACACTCATTAGAAATGTACACCCTGATTATAAATCAAGTCTCACTGAATGAGCTGCCTTAAGCTGAGTAGATAAGCAAGGTCCCCAGGAGATCAATAAGGATATGCTACAGATGATCTGTCTCAATATCTGGTCATTATTTATTGAATATCAATGGGAAATCAAAAGTAAGCATATGGTAATAATTAAAATGTGGAAAGTGTTCAATAATTCTTCATTTTCATTTTGATAGTGCTTTCCATAGAATCGCCGCTTTAACTCTGAGTTCAGCACCATGCTTGCTTTTCTAAACTTTTATCCTGAAAAGAAGGTTAAAGGAGACATCCTCCAAATGGTTTCTGGCACATTATCTTAAGAACGACTGTAGGTTTTAGATAAACGATTAAGAATAAAATCCTGTCTTAACTTAAATGGCAGAGAAGTGCTTATAACCTGAAATTCCTCTTGCCATGTTCACATGTGTTTCACTGCTTTCCATTCTTTATTTTTCCCTTACCAAAGGTTGGAGAAAGAAGTTTAATTTGAAAATGGCTTTGACAATTTTATTTTCTTTCCTCCTACTCTTTCTCTCTCTAAACTATGGGTTCATTCTCTGCCCTACTAGTTTAAATCATGTTTATAGGCTACTTAAAAGCTACCACAACTCAGTGCTGTTCGGAAGATACACAACAGCCGAAACGTAAGGTTACAGACTTCTTGGTTTAGGTTAGATGGAAGAAATAACTCCTCTTTGAGGCAGGTGCGTAACCACATGTCCTGGAGCTGACGAAACTTGGGTGGCAGGAGAAAGTGAAGACCCAACGGCATTTGGAAGCTTGGAAAACTTTCTCTTTAATTTACTGTATTTTTTTGTTGGGGGAAAACATGCATCACATTTACCATCTTAACCATCTTGAAGTGTACAGTTCAGTGGCATCAAATACATTCATCATGCTGTGCGCCCATCACCACTATCCGTCTTCAGAGCCCTTTTCATCTTACGGAAACGAAACTCTTTCCCCATGAAACACTAACCGTCCCCCTTCCCTCCTCTGGGGGTCCCTCCTCATCTGTTTCAATCCATCCCCTTTCTCGGTTCCTGAAACAACCCTCTCCTGGTTTCCTCTGACCTCGTGACAGGCTCTTCCGTCTTTTTTAAGGGTTTTTCCTCCTGGTCTTCCGGCCAGTCGTATACATGCTGCAGGCATCTTTTGTGGCCCAATCCTGCAGTCAGTCTCTTTGCCTCTGGACTGTCAGTTTTGCCTGCTTCAGCATTGCCTCTTGGCAGCTTTGCTGGGTTAAATAATGTCCCTTTAAGTCCACATCCACCCAAAACATCAGAATGGGACCTTATTTGTATTAGGGTCTTACACACTGAATTAATGAAAGCTCTTGAGATGAAATCATTCTCGATTTATCATGAGCCCTGCATCCAATGACTGGTGTTCTTATATGAAAAGACACACAGACACAGAGAAGAAGCCAGGTGAAGATAGAGGCAGAGATGGAAGGGATGCAGCCACAAGCCAAGGGGTGTCCAGAGGCACCAGGGGCTGGGAAGGACAAGGCGTATTTCATCAAAAGTCAAAGCAATAGAAGACCTCAAAATGAAAGCTCTTACGATGCATAGGATGACTCGGCAATGTAGGAAGCTCCTCATGATTAGAGTTTGATGCAAAGCATTGGCAGAAACCTTCTCTGAAATAGGGAGGGGGTATTCCAACATTGGGTGAAGGCTGCTTTATGTAACTTTGCGAGATATTCAGCTCTGTGCAGGGTTCATCTTTGCCCGTGCCCAAACCTTGTCTTCTCCTTGTGATTTCGAACGTGTGTTTGGGCACAAAAGGCATCAGAATATCTATCCACAGATTGTTTGCTATCCAGACATGTTCTTGCCTGTTTGACTGCTAAACACTCAAACTTCAGTGGGGAAAAATACCTCTTCCTCTGGGATGCACCGAGCTCTCGTAAAGGATAGCTCATTATTAGTGGCGGCTGTTTCTGGGAGTGGTGGTGATTATCCTACAGTAAATGATTTGGAGAATGCCGTGATGCTCTTTTAGGGAATTCCTTCTCATCATTCAGAAACCCGCCACACAGCCAGACTATTTAAAAAAAAAAAAAAAAAATCCACTCATCTTACTTAAATGAAGAGAACACACATACAGGAGAGAACCAGGGATCTATCTGCCAAACCACTGAATCATCTCAAGCCTATGTCTTTAAAAGTATTAGATGTATGCATGTAACGTTTCAGCCCGGAATCTGCAAGGCTGAATGCCAGGTCATTATTTTCATCATTCAATCATCATCATCAAAAAAAAGTGCTTGCTTTTTCATATATCGATACTATACACTATACATATACTATATACTATTTGCAGGCAGACACTCAATGCCAGAAATAACCCCAGCGTGAAGTCAGAGCTCATGCATTATGCATAGGCTCTGGGTTATATTATTTTTGGCATTCACAAGGAGACAAGGGGCCATGCTCCTTTGCAGAGCAGCGCAAGACTCTTAGAACTCAAAGGGTTTTTGATAGAATCACCTGAAACACTGAGCCAAAAGCAGGCATTGAGAGTTGGACGGTTGTCAAGAAAGCAGGAGGTGGACTCAGTATGCTAAGATGATACACGGACCCGGAAGAGGCAGCACGTTCTTCTCCTTCTTAAAAATATCCAAAAGGACAAAATATCTTATAATGATGTTAAAGGGATGCACGGATATACTCCTATGACAACGCTACCTTGACAGTAATTTAGACAATTCAGGAAGGCACTAGATGTCATGTAGGAATACAGCAGAATGAAAAGTCGAGAGGGCTCGCGGTTTCCTGGGGCATGGGCTTGGTTTCAAAGACCACGTGAGCCAACTGCTATTTGCCTGATCTTGAAAAATCATATCACTGCTTCCCCGTGTGGAAAAACAGGAGAAACAGTCATACCGTGCCGTCCTGATTTCATAGGACACCTTACGCAATGCCTAGTAAGTAGTCGGTTGTAAGGGGCCATCCCTCTTCTTTCTGTCTATTAAATAATGGGTCGATGTAAACGAAAACGTCCTCAGAAAGTAGTTTCCAGGGGAAGTTGATGTGAACGAGGAGGGTCTAGAGTTTTTATCATGAGAGCCAGTCCCCGTCAACAGATGCATCTGACTAAGGGAGAAACCGTGTCTCCCAAAGCTCTTGTCTGATAGAAATTTTACGACCTTGCGGAATTCTGCACTGGCCACCCGTTTAGGTCTGAGCTGACCTGAACACTAGGACTGGGAGTGAGGAAGTGTCAACTCCTTTCCCGATTCTACTTCTTCTCAGAATGGAGACTCAGGATGTGACTTGCGTGGTCTGGAGATCAGATGTAGGTCTCCCAACACAGCTGCCTCATGCATTGGGGACCTTTGATCACCCCATACCCATGGGCATCCCTTCTCTCTTGGTTTCTTAGGTAGCGTTCTCCTTTGCTCCATTTTTTTTTTTTTTTAGTTTATTTCATCTCACAGTTCTTGGATGTCTCCTTTCTGTTTTCTTGATTTCCCGCTGGATTTGTCTTCCTGTTCCCCTGCCGAGAGTTGAGATGTATGATCTGCGGGGTGCTCATTGTTTTCCCCAAACTTCATTAAACTGATTCAAGACACCGTTATTCAACCGGTCCTGGGAGGAGAGACTTCCTGGCTCAGCCTTCTCCTTTTCTGTCCTCTCAGGTTCAGATTCTAACTTCTGATTATTCACTGAGTCTATGCCTTGTTCTCTGTTCTTACGATGACTGTGCTTACTTTCTCCATTCTATTTTTTAGCTTTAAGTGTCATTACAATCCTAGAGCTGCGGCGCCAAAGTGCCATAAGGCAACAGAAATGTATCCTCTCACAGGTCTGGAGGACAGATGTTGGAATTCAAGGTGTGGGCAGGGCTGCGATCCCTCTGGAGGTTCTAGGGGAGCATCATTCCGTACCTCTTCCAGCTTCTGGGGGCTGCTGTCAATCCTCGGCTTGAGGCTCCCATCTTCACCCTCTGCTTCCGTCATCACCTGGCCTCCTCCACTGGGTGTGTCTGTCCCTGTTTCTGCTTCTCTTCTTACAAGGACACCAGTCATGCTGGATTAGAGATCTCCCTACTCCTATAGGACTTCACGTTAACTTATATCTTAATGGCGTCTTCAAAGACCCGATTTCTAAATAAGGTCATATTCACAGAGGCTAGGAGGTTAGAACTTCAATCTATTTTTTTTTTTTTTAATTTATTTTTTTGGCTGTGTTGGGTCTTCGTTTCTGTGCGAGGGCTTTCTCTAGTTGCGGCGAGCGGGGGCCACTCTTCATCGCGGTGCGCGGGCCTCTCACTGTCGCGGCCTCTCTTGTTGCGGAGCACAGGCTCCAGACGCGCAGGCTCAGTAGTTGTGGCTCACGGGCCCAGTTGCTCCGCGGCATGTGGGATCTTCCCAGGCTAGGGCTCGAACCCGCGTCCCCTGCATTGGCAGGCAGACTCTGAACCACTGCGCCACCAGGGAAGCCCCAATCTATCTATTTTTGAGGACACAATTCAACCTGTAACAAATGGGTAAGCTGCTATCATTCCCTATGTTTTCTCTAACTTTTACCTGATTATTCAACACATCTCCAAGAATGTATCTTTCTTAACAAAACAAACCAAAAACCAAATACCTTACGCTTCAAGTTTTCTTTAATCAGCGCCCACGACATATCACTGCTTACCTTTGACTCGTAAAGTTCTTTAAAACAGAGTCACAGTCTGCATGGTGAGTCTCCCCCCTAATCGCCAGTTCTACAACTACCCCAGCTCCTTCTGATTTGCCAAATCACCTTGCCCCGTTCCTCTGCCCCTGTGCCCACTCCATCCATTATCAATAACCCTCTTCCTAGGAAACCTGGGATTCAAATAAGCTCGGTTACCATGGCCCCCAGCACCTACAGAATTATCAACACCATCTTGCTTCGTCCCATGGAATTCTCTACCCATCTTATTTTAGCAATTGTGTTTTAGGGAAAAGAAAAAAATTGCTGGTTGACCCTCTATCATCTGTCAGACATGAATACAGATGCTTTGCAAACAATTTCTTGCTTAATCCTTATAAATATGACTTCTCAGAGCTAAATTCTCCTCACTTCAAAGACCAGGGAAGTAGGTCTCAGAGAGGTGAACGCACTCAGGGTTATATGACTAAAAATTGGTGGAGTCGTCATTTCAACCTGATTCTGACGATGTTCCTCTTTCCAGCACCCCTAGTTGACCTCTAATTTTGTGATGACAGTGGTCGCCTACCCACAGGATAGCATCCTATTTCTGTTTCTATTTCTAGGTCTTAATAGCACTTTGAACTTTCCCAGCTGGAGATGGAAAATGAGAATAAAATAGAAATATAATCTCTCTGCCTGTTTGCAGTCTCTGTGAGTGCAAGATCTTACCCATGTCCAGGTTTAAATAATGGTTTAGAGTGTTCAAAAAAGGTAGAGTCGTTGGGCCACTGAGGACCAGTTCCCATGCATAAAAATCGTAAAGACCATGTAAATATTTCTACTGTATCTACAAAGGTAAAACCTGATTTTCCTCTCGGTTTCCACATGGTATGTCCTCGTTGATTGGAGGGGACAGTCAGACATGCCAAAAACAAGCAAATCTTTTGAAACTGGGGACGAGAAAAAGGGAAATGATGCAGAGTCAACATTCACACCCAGGTGCTGATGAACAAGTATGGCTTGACTTCAGGTGTTTCCACGTGGGAGGGCTTTTAATGTTTACTAGACACCAATTAAAATGGTTTTCCTTTCCGAGAAGATCTGAGTTGAGTGCTAATCGCCTTGCCTGGGTAAACTTGAAGTGGGAGGAAATTTTGTTTCTACTTCAAAATTTGGGACATACGGAATTACTGGAGTAAAATGCATGCAAATTTTTAATTGTGATCGGTGTTACGACATCACTTGGCATTGATGCAGTGATTTCCGTTCTCACCAATTATATATGAGACGGTTTCAGCATCTACTCATTAATTTGGTGAGTGTTGTCCAACTTTGTCATCTTCACCAGTCGAATGAGTGGATGTTTTCATTTTAACTGACATTTCTCTTAATGTGTATAAGACTAATATGTTTTCATAAATTAAATAGCATTTTTGTCAGTGATCTGTTTTTTTATATGATCCGATTTTTTCTATTGGGCTTTTCTGTTGGGCTTGTTCATTTGTACATGTATATATTAAAATGCACTTTATATATTTAAAAAATCAGTCCTTAATGGCTTTTCCTTGTACCTTTTGATTTTGTTTATGGTCTTTTCCCATGCAATGCATAAAATGTAGTCAAATATATCAATCTTGTTTTTTAAGATTTTTTTGAGGTGGACCATTTTTAAAGTCTTTATTGAATTTGTTACAATATTGCGTCTGCTTTATGTTCTGGTTTTTTGACCCCAAGGCATGTGGGATCTTAGCTCCCTGACCAGGGGTTGAACCCGTGGCCCCTGCATTGGAAGGTGAAAGTCTTAACCACTGGACCGCCAGGGAAGTCCTTGTATCAGTCTTTTAAAAATCATTTAGTTTGGTGCTATAAAAACATTTATCACTCAGATTACTCAATGAGAAAGTTTCCAACTTTTTTTCTGGTACTGTATTAATTTTCCTTTTTCCTTTGAAATACTTGATCCACAGAATCTATCTACCCACTGATTGATTGCTGGATAGATATAGAGAGTGATTTAGTAGGAATCACTTTTTCTTCCCGAGAGATTATTTATTTGCCATTAAAAACATTCAAATTTTAGGGAGTCCTTTATCACATACTAACTTGTTTTATACTTTAGGTATATATGCCTGGATTCTCTATTTTATGTTACGTATCCATCAAACCATGCCTGTAACAGAAGCAACTCAATTAATTTGCCTTTATATCAAACTTCATTTGCTTTGAGAGTACTATAATGCTCCAAATATTATGTTTGAGAGAATTTTAGAAAAGTAATGATGTACAGGAGAGAATCTTAAGAAAAAGGCATAATTAATAGGCAGGGATCATTGCAAATGGCATTTGAATTGTATTTAATTCCTGCACACACCTCAGGTGCATTCAGATGTTGGCATATGTATGTAATAGAGTTGAATACTCTATTCCCTTGTAGTAAAGTCTGATAGTCCTGGGACAGTACCTTTTTGATCACATGACTAATACTACTAATGTACAATTTATGCCACATGGAGATCCTTTTTTTTTCTATATTTTCACACCATTATTGACAAATAATATTATCACACAGATTTTATTTGTGTGCTATATCAGAGCCTGGTACCAGGCTAAAGCTAGCTGTACTTTCTGAGTAAAATTTTTACTTTTCTTTGTTCTAGAAGAATTTTATTTCATCGGAGGTATTTCTTCATCAAGATTTTCAGAGTCTTGGTCCAATCACATCTGGCTTGGTTCTTTTGGTCAGGGCAATCCTTTGGTCACAGGTTTAATTTAATCAGAGGCCAGTGGTTTATGCAGTGTTATGCTTTTCTTGAATCAATTGTATGCAGACTTTTGCTATTGCGTAATTTTACGGAGACCCTAAAATGGCTTTGTTGCGAAACGTTGCTAATGTTTACATTTATAACAAATTTGGAACCCATCTATATTTTCTCTCATACGAATATTTTGCATACTTCAGTAATCATTCAGAAATCATGCGTGTGGGGAGGGGTGTTCCCTTCCTTCCTTGCTTCTTCCTTCCTGGAGTGCAACAGGATAACTTTTCCTTTCTGGCTCCTCCCGTAATACACATGTTACCATCCATTCATTTCCTCTGCAACAAACTTTACCTGTGAACGTAAAGTTGTGATAAGCTGCCTGCTAAAGCTATGAGGAGGCCTAGATTTTAATCCCAACACTTTCTATCTTGCTGGGACGTTTCGTACTCTCAACCTTTGGGTGCTTGAATTCCCAAATATTAGGCATGTTTACCCATATGCAGTCATTGGGATCATGTATGGTCTGCCGTCTTGTTCCGAGTGTCCATGAAGCCTGGAACATGAGACTGGGATTCATCAGGGGTTACGTGAATAGAACATTTACCGGATACCCGGTGGGAAACGATCTCATCGCTGTTACTGCTGTCTCAGACTCTTTACCTCTGCAGACAGAGTTTCTTGGAAACATTCTTTGTCAAGCAGAGAGGGCTGCACGCTGGCCTTGGTTGCCATGACATCTTCCCTTTGGCTCAACTACAAGGTCCATGACCTTCAAGAATGGTCCAGTCTCATGATGCATCCTAGCACGTGTGAAAGCAAAAGCCCCTCCTTCCTTTTACCTACAAGATGCAAGAGCTCATTTTTGCATTTGTCAGAGGCATAAGAATAAGATGAAATTTAGATGCTTCCGCTAGGCTTACAGATGCCTTCTGACCTTGCTCATGCTTGCCGACTCTGATTTCACAAGTACCAACCTAGCATGTGGAATGATTTCTTGTTCCAGGTGACTAAATCTCAAAGAGTAAAACTGTCTACATCGTTATGCCCGTATTAATTACCAGCGCCGAATTTGTCTTTTTCACCTGGATTCAACGAGGATTTATGGGCTGCCAGCCTGTGTCAACACATACTTCTACATGCTTAAATTTATCCACCAACTAAACAAGTTACAGGCAACGTCCAGGAGGTTACATTCTCTGTATTGTGTTCTCTTGTTGGTTTTTCTCCCCTTCTTTTTCCATTTTTCTTCCCTGACTGGATGTCACCAAGTATCACGTCTTTCAGTAGTGTGTACATACTCATTTGTCCCCCGTTTAGAACTCTCTTCTCAAATCCAAGCTGTCAGTCCAACTGTTTCCTCCGTATCTCCGTTTGCTTGGTGGGTGGACACCCTACATTCAACACATCAAAAAGTCAGACTTTATCTCACCTTCGCACCTGCTCTGTTTCTTTTCTTTCTCTCTCTCTTTCTTTCTCTCTCTCTCCCTCTCTCTCTCTCTTTCCTTCCTTCCTTCCTTCCTTCCCACCCTCCCTCCCTCCTTCCTTCCTTCCTTCCTTTCTTTTTTTTATATTGGAGTACAGTTGATTAACAATGTTGTGTTAGTCTCAGGTGTACAGCAAAGTGATTCAGTTATACATATACATGTATCTATTCTTTTTCAGATTCTTTTCCCATTTAGGTTGTTACAGAATATTGAGTAGAGTTCCCTGTGCTCTACAGTAGGTCCTTTTTGGTTATCTATCTTGTATATATTAGCGTTTATATGTTAATCCAAAACTCCTAATTTATC
Source organism: Eubalaena glacialis (assembly GCF_028564815.1). Taxonomy (NCBI): domain Eukaryota; kingdom Metazoa; phylum Chordata; class Mammalia; order Artiodactyla; family Balaenidae; genus Eubalaena; species Eubalaena glacialis. The sequence continues at coordinate 2,910,751 of NC_083736.1, read as the reverse complement.
CCTCCCCCCCCTTCCCCTTTGGTAACCACAAGTTTGTTTTCTATGTCTGTGAGTCTGTTTCTGTTTTGTAAGTAAGTTCATTTGTATCATATTTTAGATTCTACATATAAATGATATCATATGATATTTGTATTTCTCTGTCTGACTTGCTTCACTTGGTATGATCACCTCCAGGTCCATCCATGTTGCTGCAAATGGCATTAATTCATTCTTTTTTATGGCTGAGTAATATTTCATTGTATATATGTACCACATCTTCTTTATCCATTCCTCTGTTGTTGGACATTTAGGTAGCTTCCATGTCTTGGAAGGAAAACTCCCATACTCATTTGATAAGGCCACCATCACCCTGATACCAAAACCAGACAAAAATACCATAAAAAAAGAAAATTACAGGTCAAAATTACTGATGAACATAGATACAAAAATCCTCTGTGCTTTCTTATTTCATTATTGCAGCGGCTAAGCCAAAATATCCTTGGGGTTCATCTCTCTTTCTCTTTTGCCCCCTGCATCCTGTTATCCACACCCCCAAGGCATAGCCAGGACAGACCCTCTCTTGCTTTTCTTTGGTGGGACCATCCGTCAGTTCCAACATGCTACATTGTTGTTGAACAACCTAACTGGCCTCTCTCTCTTCACTCTTTCCTATTTTTCTTCTCAACAAGGTGGCTAGGGTTACTCTTGGGAGAACAGAAGCCGTCTGTGTCCCTCCTTTCTCAGAACGTTGCCATGGCTCACTTTTTATGTGGAGTCACAGCCAAAGTCCTCTGAATGACCACAGGGCTGATGTCATCTGGTCCCTCTTGTCTATGAACCTACGTTAGTAGCCACTGGATTTGAACCACACGGACCTCCCAGCTATGACTCTCATGCCTGTGAGGTTTACACCTCCGGGCTTTACCCCAACTAGTTCTTTTCCCTGGAACATCACCCCTCTAAATAGAATCTTCCTCAGCTTTCTCACCTGTTAAGTCTCCAATCATATATCACGTTTTCAGAGAGTTGTGTCCTGATCATCCTATTTAAAATCTGCCGCCTCCCCATCTTTACATTTCTAATTATTCATACCATGCTCTGTCTAGATTTTTCTACAACTCTCATCTCCTTTTACAATATGAGAATTCATTTATTATACTATCTGTGTTTACTAACTCAAAAATAATTTCCATAAATACAGGGGTCCTTGTCAATGTCTTTTCTCCTCTGTTGTATCCCTAATACGTAGAAAAATGTCGAATATAGATGTTGTTCTTTAAATGTTATTGAAATAATGAAAGAATTTAATTGAAAGGTGTTTAATTTAGGCAAATGGTCAGGATGAATATGATAAAATCCTTCCCTGCTATGGATGTCTTAGGAGTCTGTAAACCAGGTAGTCAGAGCAAGTAGTGACTGTTGACTCAGTAACAGATAAGTTACCTATTCTTATAAAAATTAAAATTTATATAAAAATATTTTGCTAAAAAAGTGACTACTTACTCAATTACAGCTAAATATTCTCATAAACATTAACTTTAAGAATATTACATAGATTTTGTACCTTTTGTGTAAACAGAAAAATCTAACCTGAACATATAATTGTGAGTTTTAGAGTGGGGACCTACATCAAAAAGGTACTTAATGAAAATTTTTTACCTTCTTTACATACTTCGGGAAGAAATTTTGGCAGTCTTGTGTGCTTTCAATATCCACTTCCACTGATAAATAACTTGGCTTTTTACTTAACATTGTCTTTTGGTGAACACATGTTTTAAATTGTAATGTAGTCTTCTGTAATCAATATTTTTCTTATGTTTAGTATATCCATATTTAGAGTAACAAATTGTATTCAAATGTCTGCCACTTGGAAGAGACACGCCTTAAGCAAAATTATACAGGAAATTTATATAGAGGTACAATTACGCTTCACAGATACTGTGTTTTTTACAAATTGAAGGTTTGTGTCAACCCCACTTTGAGCAGGTCTATCAGCACCATTTTTCCAACATAGTTTGCTCACTTTGTGTCTCTGTGTCACATTTGATAATTCTCACAGCATTGCAGACTTTTTCATCATGATTCTATTTGTTGTTACTACTATGACTCGCTGAAGGCTCAGAGGATTGTGAGCATTTTTAGCAATAAAGTATTGTTTTAAATTAATGTCTGTATGTTGTTTTTAGACATAGTGCTATGGCACATTTAGTAGATGACAGTGTAGTGCAAACATCACTTTTATATGCACTGGGAAACCAAAAAAATTGTGTTACTTATTGCATTATCTGCTTTATTGCATAGGTCTGGAACCAAACCTGCAGTAACTCTGAGGTATGACTGCATATATAGATATAGATACACATATATATCTAACAATTGATCGATAGATATAAGATATAAAGATAATAGCTATCAATATATATCTCCTAGATGACTCTATCAAAAAGAAAATTGGTTTAGCATTAAAATAAGATAAATGGAATCCAACACGAAAAGAATTGATAGCCAATGAAGAGGAATATTTTATGCTGATTTATGAAAACCTTGGGAATAACTAAAAGAATTAAAGTTTTAAGGGTCAAATAATTACAAGGAGAAATTAAAAATCCACAATAATACTGAAATACGAAAAGGTCAAAGACTAAGGGTGTAGAGAAATTGACAAGCATAATAAATAAACATGATGTAAGGATCATTTTTTATTGTAAATAAACATGTATTACGCCAGCTGACCAGGTTCTAGCCCCTGTGCCTGCAATATACTCACACCATGTACATCAGGTTTACTAAACCTAACATAATAAAATAATAAACAAGAAACCCAATCTACCTGACCACCTTCTATTTGGATTCTAAACCTATACTGGTAATTACTCAATAATTTAAAGTGGAAATCAAAAGAGAGGACATCAAAAGTACTGCAAATGAAAGTGTGTGAGATACATATCAAAATGTATTCTTTAGACCCAAGAAAGATTTTCTAAGTGGACTCAGCCACAACCCATGATGCTAGGAAAAAAATAAATGCAATACATTAGAAATGATAGAATAGCAAGATGTCCTAAGAACATGAATGTCATCAGCAGATGAACGGATAAAAAAAGTGTGGTCTATACATACAATGGCATATTTTCCAACCTATAAAAGAAGGAAATCCTGCAACACAAGATTGACATATATACACTACTATGCACATAATAGATAACTAATGAGAACCTACTCTATAGCACAGGAAGCTCTACTCAGTGCTCTGTGGTGACCTAAATGGGAAGGAAATCCAAGAAAAGGGGCATATATGTATACGTGTGGCTGATTCACTTCACTGTACAGCAGAAAGTAACACAACATTGTAAAGCAACTATACCTCAATTAAAAAAAAAAAAGACAACATAGATGAACCTGGGGGACTTTATGCTCAGTGAAATAACTCAGTCACAGAGAGACAGATACTGCATGGTTTCACTTCTATAAGTATCTAAAATAGTCAGACTAGGGACTTCCCTGATGGCGCAGCAGCTAAGTCTCCGCGCTCCCAATGCAGGGGGCCCGGGTTCGATCCCTGGTCAGGGAACTAGATCCCACATTGCTGTAACTAAGAGTTCACATGCTGCAACTAAGACCAGGTGCAACCAAATAAATATTTAAAAAAATAAAATAGTCAAACTGATAGACACAAAGAATAGAATGATGGTTACCAGGGCCTGGAGGGAAGGGGAAAAGGATTTTACGAACCAGACCATTTAAAATTTCACTCATGCATTCTTTCATGTGTTTGTTGGCAATCTGTATATCTTCTTTGGAGAAATGTCTGTTTAGGTCTTCTGCCCATTTTTGGATTGGGTTGTTTGTTTTTTTGTTATTGAGCTGCATGAGCTGCTTGTAAATCTTGGAGATTAATCCTTTGTCTGTTGCTTCATTTGCAAATATTTTCTCCCGTTCTGAGGGTTGTCTTTTGGTCTCGTTTATGGTTTCCTTTGCTGTGCAAAAGCTTTTAAGTTTCATTAGGTCCCATTTGTTTATTTGTGTTTTTATTTCCATTTCTCTAGGAGCTGGGTCAAAAAGGATCTTGCTGTGATTTATGTCATAGAGTGTTCTGCCTATGTTTTCCTCTAAGAGTTTGATAGTGTCTGGCCTTACATTTAGGTCTTTAATCCATTTTGAGTTTATTTTTGTGTATGGTGTCAGGGAGTGTTCTAATTTCATACTTTTACATGTACCTGTCCAATTTTCCCAGCACCACTTGTTGAAGAGGCTACATCATTAACCATTAGAGAAATGCAAATCAAAACTACAATGAGATATCACCTCACACCGGTCAGAATGGCCATCATCAAAAAATCTAGAAACAATAAATGCTGGAGAGGGTGTGGAGAAAAGGGAACCCTCCTGCACTGTTGGTGGGAATGTAAATTGATACAGCCACTATGGAGAACAGTATGGAGGTTCCTTAAAAAACTAAAAATAGAACTACCATACCACCCAGCAATCCCACTACTGGGCATATACCCTGAGAAAACCATAATTCAAAGAGTCATGTACCAAAATGTTCATTGCAGCTCTGTTTACAATAGCCAGGCCATGGAAGCAACCTAAGTGTCCATCATCGGATGAATGGATGAAGAAGATGTGGCACATATATACAATGGAATATTACTCAGCCATAAAAAGAAACGAAATGGAGTTATTTGTAGTGAGGTGGATGGAGTTAGAGTCTGTCATACAGAGTGAAGTAAGAAAGAGAAAAACAAATACAGTATGCTAACACATATATATGGAATCTAAGGAAAAAAAAAAAGGTCATGAAGAACCTAGTGGCAAGACGGGAATAAAGACACAGACCTACTAGAGAATGGACTTGAGGATATGGGGAGGGGGAAGGGTAAGATGTGACAGAGAGAGTGTTATGGACATATATACACTACCAAATGTAAAATAGATAGCTAGTGGGAAGCAACCGCATAGCACAGGGAGATCAGCTCTGTGCTTTGTGACCACCTAGAGGGGTGGGATAGGGAGGGTGGGAGGGAGGGAGATGCAAGAGGGAAGAGATATGGGAACATATGTATATGTATAACTGATTCACTTTGTTATAAAGCAGAAACTAACACACCATTGTAAAGCAATTATACTCCAATAAAGATGTTAAAAAAAATAAATAAAATAAAATTTCTCTCATGCAAGATGAATAAGCTGAAGGGAATCTGATGTACGATATTGTGTCTACAGATAGCAATACTGTACTGTACACTGAACCATCTGTTCAGATGGTAGATCTCAAATTAAATATCCATACCAAAATAAAGAATTCAGAGAAAGAAAATAGTACACCCAAAACTAACACAACATTATAAATCAACTATACAATAAGAAAGAAGACCACAAAAAAATATAGCTGACATCACCCACAATAGTGATTTGAATAGAAAAGGATAATTAAATTTCCCCTGAAGCAAGTGTCCTTCTTTATAAAAACAGACACATTAAAAAGTGACTTCACTCTTCAAAAGATGTCCCACCCTTCCAAAAAGCATTCACATCATAATTCCTTTAAATAGTGAATTCTAAAGAAAAGTTCTGATAAATTTTTTAAAAAGAAAAAAACAGGAAAGAAAATGAACTTTATTTCACAAGATGTCTTAAAACTGTGGTGTCTTAAAGAATAATCAGTTCTATGTTTTTAAAGAATTGATAGAAAATGTAGATTCCAAATAAAATTACATTCCCCCAGGGGAAAAAATTAATAAGTCAAAATAGAGCATCAACTTAAATGTAAAACATAAAACTATAATTTTTTTAAGAAAAAAGTAGGAGAAAATCATCAGGATCTATAGTTAGGCAAAGGTGACACCAGAAGCACCCATAAGAGAAGCAGTTCATAAATTGGATTTCATCAACATTAGAATCTTTGCTATGCAAAAGTTGGTATCCCAGCCTGTCTGTATTATGAGGTATCTGTGTGACTCACAAAGCAGTACAGTGGTACTTGAAGATGGAGTTATATTAGATAAAAATGCATATTGATAATGCTTGGGGAACTATTAGAGTATAACTTTTATGTTCAGAGGAGAGACAGTGAAATTATTTAAGATCCTCAAATAAAAACAGAAAGCTGGGCTTCCCTGGTGGCGCAGTGGTTGAGAATCTGCCTGCCAATGCAGGGGACACGGGTTCGAGCCCTGGTCTGGGAAGATCCCACATGCCGCGGAGCAACTAGGCCCGTGAGCCACAATTACTGAGCCTGCGCGTCTGGAGCCTGTGCTCCGCAACAAGAGAGGCCACGATAGTGAGAGGCCCGCGCACCGCGATGAAGAGTGGCCCCCGCTCGCCGCAACTAGAGAAAGCCCTCGCACAGAAACGAAGACCCAACACAGCAATCAATCAATCAATAAGAACGTGAATTTCTAAGAAAAAAAAAAGCTGAAAATGAGAGAAATAAAAACAAAACAAAAAAATCCCCAAATACAATAAATGAAGTGGTTACAACTATCTTAGATATTAATCCAACTATATCAATAATTACTTTAAATGTTAACATTTTAAACAGTGATTAAAAGACAGAGATTGTAACAGCATATGTAATTTTCTTTTAAAGGACATATATGTTGTCTAAAGGGAACCTATTTAAAATACAAAATCAGAGATAGGTTAAAATAAAGAGAAATCATGCTTACACTAATCAAAGGAAAAAATCAAAAGATACATTAATTTCAGACAAATCAGACTTTAGAAGAAGGACAATTATTGAGGATAAAAAACATGTTAAAGGGGACAATTCTCCATGAAGACTCATCCATCCTAAATGTGTATCCACCGAACACCAGAATATAAAAATACATGAGGTAAAAACTTACAGAACTGAAAGGGGAAATAGAACAATTCACTCTTCTAGTTGCAGAGTTCCACTTACCTTCATCAATAACTGATAGATCCAGCAGGTAGAAAATCAGTAAGGACATCACTGAACGGAACAGCCCTATCAATCAACTTGATCTCATTGGCATTTACAGAAGACCTCATCCAACAATAGCTGAAGACACGTTCTTCTAAAGTTCACGTGGAATTGGGAACACATTCTGGGTGATAAAACATAACATACCCACAGTGAAAGAATAGAAATGATACAAAATATATTCTCAGCCCATGTGGAACTAAATTAGAATTCAATAACAGAAAAATAGATGAAGAACTCCCAAATCATTGGAAATTAAATAACACAGTCCTGGATAACACATGGCAGAAAATACAGTTTATTGAAACATGTACAGTACAGTGAAAGCCATGCTTCATGGAAATTTTACAGCATTAAATGCATATATTAGAAAAGAAGAAAGATGTAAAAACAATAACCTAAGTGTTTGTCTTAGGAAAGCATAGAAGATGAATTTGGATCTAAAGCACATTGAAGAAAAACAATTATATAAATTAGAGCAGAAATCAATAAATTAAAAGACAGAAAACCCACAGAGAAACATCAACACAAAACAACAGGTATTTGAAAAGAGCAGTTATGAAATCATCTACATATTGTCTACAGGTATACATGTATACCAACAATTTGATGGGAATCGTTCCTTATTTAAATTTCAAAAAATATGCAAGGATGATTAAATTGTTTATAAAGTTAGAATTAGAAAACTAATAAAAACGCATTCCTGAGGAATTGAAACAATTATCAGAGCCATACAATACAAAGGGGACTCAGTAAGAAACATTATGATGTTGGTTGTGGGTAGAGCTGATTAAAATGACCACATTATTATAAAGTTATAATTTTGGGAGCATGGGGAAGAGGAGTAAACCCTACCAAATAATCAAGGTTTTGTAATCATGTTTCATGTAACATTCACATAATTTCTCTGAGCTAACTAGCTTTCTCACCTTTCACAGAGATGGAGTATTTAAAGCTCAGAGCATTGGTCTTGAACAGTTTATCATCCACTGAAGAGAGAGTCAGGATTGAACTTGTTCATCGGAGTTTAAAAGTTCGTGCTCTTTGGCAGTCAGACTTCCTCATTTTATATTCATAAAGCAAGTAAAATTCATTCCAATGAGAGATATTATGTAGAAATAAAATATTACACTCAGCATCATTTGAATAGATATCATTATAAGATCCATTTCTGTATCATGGAGCTATTTCTGCACCCCAGCAAATGACCCATCATAACGGTGATTTGTAGATCTTGTTATAAAACCTTCTAATAAAAATTCCTTCTAATAGAAGTATTCATTTCACCAGAAATTCATTAGCTTGTTTTACCAATGTAAGCAAATTGAGGAGTACAGTTTCATACCAAAGGGTTTTGGAAATCACGGGATGCCACTTGCAGGGCTGAGCGGAGAGATACGAATCTTAGGAGGTGGGAAGAGGTCAGAAGTTAGAACCTGGGTTGTAAGAAAGGATGGTGTCGGAGGTTTGTGAGAAGCTGAGGAATTAGCAAAAAAAAAAAAAAAAAATTTAGAAGTAACTCTCGTCACTTTGGACCTATCATGAGGAAGATGCTGGGAAATAAATGTACACAGCCATCCTCAATGTTACATGACCATGATCACTTACTTCAACTTTAAACAAGTGAGTCTGGGACTTCCCTTGTGGTGCAGTGGTGAGGACCCCGCACTCCCAATGCAGGGGGCATGGGTTCGATCCCTGGTCAGGGAACTAGGTTCTGCATGCCTGCCACAACTAAGGAGCCTGTGAGCTGCAGCTAAGGAGCCTGCCTGCTGCAACTAAGACCCAGCACAACCAAATAAAAAATATTTAAAAATAAAATAAATAAGTGAGGCTGAATCCCCTCATAAATCTATTAATATTAGACTCTACCTATGTGTTGGATCATTTCTGCTAGCTTGGGTGATGACATAACCATTTTATTTTAATTTTCATTATGCAATCTATGGTTATTTCATTTTCTCCAAATATCACTTACACTTCATTGAAAGAAAATATTGCTTTTGTTTCTTTTTTTCCCCTCCCTGCCTCCCTGCCTCCCTGCCTCCCTGCCTCCCTGCCTCCCTCCCTCCCCTCCCTCCCCTCCCTCCCCTCCCTTCCTTCCTCCCTTCCTTCCTCCCTCCCTCCCTCCCTTCCTCCCTCCCTCCCTCCCTTCCTTCTTTCCTTCCTTCCTATACAAAACTCAATTGAGAAATGTAAGAAAAAATCTAATAGAATTCACTTCATTAGGAGAGAAACACACATAAAACAACCCAGTCACTTTACAGTCCCAGAGGAGACTTAACTACAGAGACAGGATTAAGGAGAGTGATTCAGTCTACCTGAGAGCTCACAAAAGGAAGGCTGCCTGGAAGAGGTGGCATGTGACCTAGGATTGAAAGAAAAATTAGCTTCCCACCAGGTACATTTTAAGAAAGGGTGGGAACATCTAGACTGCAGGACCATGTGTGCTTGGGGCAGTGTAAACAGTTAGATTATTTGGGAACATCAAATAAGGAAGGATCTAGGAATAGACAACATGGCAGAAGCGGAAGCTAGTGGCCAGGATGTATGGGGCTCATGTTCTATTTTGTAGGAACGGGAATCATGCAAATGACTTTTCTAGAGGCTAAACATGACTCTACTGCTTCGAAAATGTTAAAGAATCATTTTAGGTGTGAGGACCACACTTTGAGAACCACTGAACAACAGGGTGATGTCACCAAGATGGCGAATCATTTTTTTTTTCATATTTTTTATTGAAGTATAGTTGATTTACAATGTTGTGTTAGTTTATGGTGTACAGCAAAGTGATTCAGTTATATATATATTCATATATATATATATGAGTCATATATATATATATGTTCTTCTTTTCCATTATGGTTTATTACAGGATATTAAATATAGTTCTCTGTGCTATAAGTAAATCCTTGTGGTTTATCTATTTTATATGTAGTAGTATGTATCTGTTAATCCCAAACTCCTAATTTATCGCTCCCCAACTCCTTCCCCTTTGGTAACCATAAGTTTGTTTTCTATGTCTGTGAGTCTACTTCTGTTTCATAGATCTGTTCATTTGTATTATTTATTTTTAATTTTTAAATTTTTATTGGAGTATATGTTGTGTTAGTTTCAGGTGTACAGCAAAGTGAATCAGTTATACATATACCCACTCTTTTAGATTCTTTTCCCATATAGGTCATTACAGAGTATTGAGTAGAGTTCCCTGTGTTATACAATAGGCCCTTATTAGTTATCTATTTTATATATAGTAGTGTGTATATGTCAATCCCAATCTCCCAATTTATCACTTCCCTGTGCCTTTCCCCCCTGATAACAATAAGTTTGTTTTCTATGTCTGTGATTCTATAGCTGTTTTGTAAATAAGTTCATTTGTACCATTTTTTGTTTTTTTTAGATTCCACATATAAGTGATATCACATGATATTTGTCTTTCTCTGTCTGACTTACTTCACTGAGTATGATTATCTCTAGGTCCATCCATGTTGCTGCAAATGGCATTATTTCATTTTTTTATGGCTGAGTAATATTCCATTGTATATATGTACCACATCTTCTTTATCCATTCTTCTGTTGATGGGCACTTAGGTTGCTTCCACGTCTTGACTATTGTAAACAGCACTGCTATGAGCATTGGGGTGCATGGATCTTTTCGAGTTGAGTTTACTCCAGATCGTTTGAACACCTGTGCAGGGCTCAGATTCATGAGAGGTGAAAACAGAGCTAGAAAGCCAGGTAGGAGCTTTCTGCCATCATCCAGCTTACATCCCAGTTGGAAGGAAGCCTACAGTCAATCTTGGGACTTGAGAGGCAAGAATTCTAACCCAGAGGGTTGTCAGAGGCCAGGTTTCATATTTGGTTGCCTTAAATCACAGTGATCTTAGCTAGAGCTTGACCTTTCCTTTGCTGGCTTCCTTTATCAAGGAAGCTTCTGCTTCTAGGACTTTGCAAAGGCTAAAAATGCCCACCTGTGTTCTAACTACTCACCTGCATCTCTCTCCCATCTCCAAGTTCACTCACAGTCTTGGTCGCAGCAGAATGGCCTCTTGATTCCTTCAGGTCTTTATCTAAACAACACTTCTGTGCCCATCTCACCTAAAACTGCGTCGCTCTCTCCCTCTCTCTCTCTCTCTGTCAGCTGGCACATCCCTTTTCTTATACCCCTTCCTTTATATATCATTTTTCCCTTCTAACTTTTTAACCTGTCAAACATGGTACTTATGTGTGTCATTCATTTTCTGCCTTCATCATCAAAATGGATAGTTAATAACGGCAGAAACTTTAAAAATGTCTATTAACATTTTGTTCATCCCTATTTTCCATGTATTTTCGATTAGAACTGGACACAAGGTGGATACTCACTAAATATCAATAATTATTAACATGGGAGAAAACTGAAGGGGAGGTTTTTAAGGGCAGTACATTGAAACTTGAATGTAGCATTTATTTCATTGTTTTTCCGCCACTTTCAAGTTCCAAGAAAGGGTGGGTGAAGGGCAACATCCTAACAGATGCCTTTGGACACCTTTCTCCAGGGCCTCCCTGAGCTTGTCTCTCTCGTTGGTCACATGGGTTTTGCCCCTGCATTAGTCGAATGGCTGATCTGGCATAAAGTTGAGTTCTAATATATACATTGGTGTTTGGTTCCCCACAGTGTAATCAAAGTTTGTGTGCATTTTAAAAGCACATCAAGGAACAATGAGATTCAGAAAATTAGTAACGTGTGAAGAATTACAACCAGTTGCCCGATTTCTTTCCACGTCTTCTGCATCTCCTGTGGTTCTTCACTTCCAGTGGTTGCACTGTGCCCTTCCCTTATTTTTTAAAGTTTGGAGTTAAAAATGCAAATAGTGGTATTATATTGAAAAGCTTGAGGGACATCATAGGCTAAAGAAAATAGAATGAGGCCAGCCAGGCGCCTAGTCTCCGAACTTCACTTTCCAAAAAGGCTGGTTGAGTGGCCAGGGTCCTTGCAGGTGCCAAGAAAATATGCCACAGTGTCCAAGATGCAGAACTGCCGATGAGGGATATGCCAGATGACAACACAATTGTAATTCTGTGCAGTGGCGGAATCCACGCTTTTTACTTAAATAATAAGCAGATTTTATCTCTTCGATCGAATTAGTAAGACCCAGGGGAGGATACAAGTGAGAGGTAGACTTTCTGAAAAGTGCATTTTGCAAAATCCAGATGGAACACGGCAAGGAAAATACACGGTGGTTGCTGGGATTTCCGTCTGATTTGCGTTCCCTTAGCCCATAGCATTACTTCTCGTGGAAAAGACCTTGGGCTGCAGGAGCACAGTAAATGTGGGGAAAGCTGCGTTATAAGGTTTGGACCATTACACTAAGTATAACTCATGGTAGAGCCGTGCTAAGAAGCAAAGATTCCTAATCAAGGGGCCGGTTTCCAGGTTCGGTGCAGAAGGGGTTCACAGCGACGTTTGCAGAATTTTTTATTCTTTAGCCCTCCACCCAAAGAAATCTCTGTTAACAATCCACATCTAGAACTATTAAGGAAAGGGGTTAGTAGTCCTAGAAGTGGTTTGTTACTGTGCAGTTTTTTGTGGGGCGGTGGGGACACTACAGTAATCCACTGGGTAACTCTGACGGGTTATAAGAGGTCGTGTAACTCTGTAGCATACATGGAAAACCACAAAGTGTGCTGCAAGTATCTACCTATCAGTGCTGAAAATGAGAAGTGGTTTGGGGTGATTGCCCCGGTGCCAGAGCTGTGGTTTCGGCGTTTTGCTGTGTTATTTCCTGTGGGCTTCGTTGTCTTTTAAGTTCTGCATGAATTCATGCAGGTCCGTTCAGTTCCTGGTGTCGTTGCTAAGAAGCGAGCTGCCCAAATCCTTCATTCGTCTGTTGGCAGCTATGAAAACCTTCGTTCTGAAAAATGCAACCTTTATTTTTTTACTTTTAATTTTTTAATTGAAGTATAGTTGCTGTACAATATTTTATGTTACAGGTATACAGTATAGTGATTCACAATTTTTAAGGGCTATCCTCCATTTATAGTTAGTAGAAAACATTGGCTCTATCCCCCGTGCTGTACAATTTATCCTTGTAGCTTATTTTATACCTAATTGTTTGTGCCCCTTAATCCCTTCCCCTATCTTGCCCTGACCCCTTGCCGCTCCCCACTGGGAACCACTAGTTTATTCTCTGTAACTGTGAGCCTGCTGCTTTTTTGATATATTCACTAGCTTGTTGCATTTTTTAGATTCTACATATAAGTGATACGGTACACTATTTCTCTTTCTCTCTCTGACTTATTTCACTTACTGTAATGCCCTCCAAGTCCATCCATGCTACTGTAAATGGGAAAACTTCCTTCGTTTTTTGGCTGAGTAGTTTTCCATTGTATATATGTACCACACCTCCTTTATCCATTCATCTGTTGATGGGTTAACACTTCTATGTAATATGTATTGAAAAGAACATAATTTTTATGTATATGTATGTATAAGTTTCCTGTCCTTGACATATAATTAAAAGAACAGAAATGCATCCTGTTTCAGTCCTGGAGACCAGACATCTGAGGTCAAGGTGTCCCAGGGCCGCAGTCCCTCCAGAGGCTCCAGGGGAGGGTCCTTCCTGCCTCTTCCAGCTTCGGGGGGCTCCAGGCGTCCCTGGGCTTGTGGCCGCATCCCTCCCGTCTCTGCCTCCGTCTTCGTCTTCATGGGGCTTCTCCTCTGTGTCTGTCTCTCTCCTCTTCTTCTGTCTCTTATAAAGACACTTGGGGGGAAGAAAGGTCATCTTGGGTTAACGCTGTGGACTCCAAATCCAGTGACAAGAGCCCTTAAAGGAAACAGGATAGAAGGGGATTTAGGGGTCACCCTTTTTCCAAGTAAGGTCACATTCAGTGGTTCTGGGTATTAGAACATGGGTATATCTCTTTGTGGCCACCATGCAACCAGTTAGAACGTACATTAGAATGCAGAATGTTCAATGAATAGTGGTGAGCACACCACCAACTCCAAGAATATCCCCCCATCAGGACTCGTGCACCTGCCTCTGGCATCTTTTCTATCGCATCCTAGCATCTCCCCTATAACTTCCGTTATCCACTTTCCAATGTCTGTCCACAGTCCTGGGTCATGTACAGCATCAAATTATGGTCTCACATTTCCTCAGTAATGGAAAAGCCAATTGAAACTTTATTGTTTTCCTTAACTTCAGTGAACCAGTAGTACACGGCTTCTCATTGGATTCTCCAACAAGAACAAAATATTAAATTGGGACCATCACTTCAGTAAAGGGAGCTCCCGCCACCCACCCCGCCACACACAATTAGTCCGTGTGATTCTGTTTTTACTTCCATGCTGGCATGGCTCCTGTTTTTGAGGCCGGTAACGGTTTAGAATGTTCTAAATCCAGTATCTCTGTGTGTGTGCAGCTCTATAGGTGATTTCCTGCATCCTTCAGAAAGGATGTGAGACAGCTTTTACTGAACAGAGGCAATGATATGTGTTTTTATTGATGTATTTTATCATTGTTTTTTTATCATTCTTGGGCAGGTTCAGAAATCGTTCTGTCCCATCAGTTAATCGGATTCAGGAAGAAGACACGATAATTGCAGAGCAAGTGGAGGGTGGTGAGAGGTTTCTAGTAGATCTTGTGTGAGGGGTACCTAAGTACTCAGCCGTCCATGTGTCTCCCAGGAAGTGAGCATTTCATCATGCCATGGAGTATTTTTGTTTTAGCAAGAGAAGTTACTCTAAAGAAGGAACGCCTGGCAAAAATCAAGTCCAGTCATTCCATATTAACTCCCTAGCACTGCCTAGCAGTTTTCCATTTAGGATGTTAGATCAGTCTACTGTGGAATGGCTTCATGAGAGTTCTCTCAATAAAAACGTGGTCTACCTGAGTATTTAACAATTTTTAAGATAAAAATTAGCTAAATGGGAGTTGTCTTATACATGTTCTATCGTGCAGTAGAATCTGAATATAGACTATGTGTTCTATATAGCTATATCATATATATTATATATACATCCTATATCTATGTATCCTGTATCTATAGCCTATATAGATATATTTTACATATAGAATATATATCAATATGTAATCTATATCGATCTAATAACTAGATAGGTATGATAGAATGATATGATAGGTAGAAAGACAGATAGATAGACATGATATGTAGATAGATAGATAAATAGATAGATAGAATGACTGATTTGGGATCACAGACAGGTTAAATATTTACATTAACTTACATATCTATAAGTTAGCTCAGATACTAAAATCTGGGTGTTTGCAGAGCTGGCTCTGGTATACAAAGAATCAAATAAACAGATGTGAAAAGAACTTCATTCGGGACACGTAATAATAATGGGACTTGGTTTGGAATCCACCAACAAATACCACAGTTTTAAAACACGTCATGGAAGAATCCCACTAGCACCCGTTTTATACGCTGGCGGCAGTTCTGGGGGGACGTCTTGTCTAGTTTCAGGGGTTGCTATGTGCTTCTTCTGTCTCTTCATGTGGAGGGATTTGGAAATTGCCAGAAACGATGCAGTTACTACCAGGGCCAGCATGCCAGAAACCCATTCCAGTTTTAATGAAAGAATCACATCATCTTGGTTTTAACACTTGATATGAAATATTAATTGAGCGGCTACCATAGAACAATTACTGAGAAATGAGAATTTGTATCTGCTGTGTCCAATGAAAAGATGAGTCTTACAGAGGTATTTACCACCTGGTTCCCACCTGGAAATAGAATGAACATGAAGATTCGAGAGTGCATTTTTATTTTCCATCTATAAGAAATTATACTCCTCGCTTTGGGGGCAACTCTGTAAACGTGTGTTTGCACACACAAGCGTAGTGAGAGACGGATCCTTTTAATTGGAGCAGAAGTTTGAAACTCTTATTTTGGCGGACTGACCATAATTCAAATTCTCTAACTTTGTAGCCATCCATGGATTAATGTTCATAAGCTCAAAACTAAAAACACAAATCATTGCCTCTGTTCAGTAAAAGCTGAACATCCTTTCTGAAAAGGATGCAGGAAATCCCCTATAGAGCTGCAAACACATAGAGATACTGGATTTAGAACATTCTAAACCATTACTGGCCTCAAAAACAAGAAAGAGAAATTCCAAATGCCAGCATGGAAGTAAAAATACAGTAACACAGACTAAATGGTGTGTGTGTGTTGGCGGGGAGAGCTGAAATGCTTTTGTGAAAAAACATATTACATATAAAGGAATAAAAATATACATCATTTCAGTCAGTGCTAGATTACAGGACACCATAGTTATCGTAAATGAGTTGCATGGAAAGAAACACCAGGAAATAATTCTATAGCAAATTAAAATGTCATTCCGGATCGAGGAGCCAAGAAAATACTTTCAGGAGTGCACACACACACAAGCATAACCTACTTGCGACTCTGGTAAATAAAACTTCCGGAGAATATAGGCATGCCCAGATATTGTGGGTTTAGTTCCCGACCACAACAATAAAGCAAATGCAACAGAGAAGCGAGTCACACACATTTTTAAATTTCCTAGTGCCTATAAAAGTTATGTTTACACTGTAGTGTAGCCTATTAAGTGTGCAATAGCATTATATCTAAAAAAAAATGTACCTACCTTAATTTAAGAATGTTTCATTGCTAAAAAGTGCTAAATACCATCTGACAATGCAGGGTTGTCACAAAATTTCAATGTGTGAAAAAAAAAAAACTATAATTATCTGCCAAGCACAGGAAAAGTGCCATAATACTTTACAATACACTATCCAGAAGTATGCCTGTAGGCTTCAAGAACATGACAGTTAGACCAAGAAGCAACATAAGTAGTAGTATACAAAGCCATTCTGAGCCAAAATCTGATAACTACCATAGTCAAAATAATTGTTTAATTTTGTGGGATATGCAAAAACATTGGATTTAAAACCCTAGAAAATAATGGCATGGAAGTTGGAAGGTGAAGATAACATTTATGTTATTTTAAGACGCTTGAATCTTTCAGGAAGACGTTAAGCTATCGATTAATCATATATATTTTGTACACACATATTAAAATTTTAGGATTAACCACTAAAGAATAGAAAAGTCAAATTATAAACTGATAGAGGGGAAACATGCTAATCAAAATTTCATCAATCCAAAAGGGGGCAATAAAAGGAGAGGAATAAAGGAAACATGAAAGGGAAATAAGAACATCGTGTTAATATACAAACATAAAATGACAAAATTAACAATACATATATAAGTGGTAAAAAATGGAATAAAGGGATTACTCTCAGCAATTAAAATGAACAAACTCAGTATGTACGAGTCATTGTGTGAAAATGAGTCAATGCAGAATAATAAATGCATTTGAATGTAAAAAAAAAATACTATGTAGTATTCATGGGTGTGTGTGTATGAGTAGTAATCCTGTATTCACTTGAATGATAAAAGACAGATTCGTGAAAAGGGTTGTCTAGCCAGAGAGCAGGAGACAGGCTTGCTGTGAAGATGATGTTACATTTTTAAAAAAATAAACATTTGAATGGAAAATTGAATGTTTAAATCTACTCCTGCTGGATTGTGGCTGCTGGAATTCCGTGATCCTTCTTCTTTCCTGGCATTTTAAATATTTTTAAATATGAAAAATTCATCTTCTATAAGCATAAGAACC